>NC_137651.1:28918986-29010204 GCF_963422515.1 Blennius ocellaris | reverse complement strand
GCGTGACTGTATATTTCTTGAAAGTATGATTGGAGGAAAACCCATTAAAGCGTTAAAGAGGAAATGTAACCCAGTTTGCTTGTCCTGCTTTCTTTTGTGTTGCTGAGAGGAGGCGCTGCCGCCGGGGGGGGGGGGGGGGGGGGGGGGGGGGGGGGGGGGGGGGGGGGGTGAGTCTAGAAATAACATAGCAAACTGGTGTGAGCGCACAGGATTGCGTCCGAGCCCCCGAGGTCAACAGTAAATCTTCAGAGTGGTCCTGGAGTGTTCCCACTCTGTGCAACGGCCTCTGCCCATTAAACCGGAACTGTGTTTACGCTTATAATGGCCAACGCAAGTCTCTCTCTCTCTCTCTCCCTCTCTCTCTCTCTCTAAAAAAGAAGAAGCCCTGGAGCTGCATTACGTCCTTTGAAATTCTTTCGACACCAAAGGAAACAGCTGCAGTCGCCCAGTGTTGACTGTGTGAGCATACTGCAGTAATTATTCCAGTGCTCATGCTGGCATCCTCCCACAGCTGCTCACACTCCACCACTGGCAAACACAAAACTCGGCCCACTGTGGTTGAAGCCTCGCTCTTGTTTCTTGCCTCTGAAGCTGTTAAACTTGGTGCCAAAAACACAAACTGTACTAAACCTCCCCTGCGTGGTTAAACCTCCCCCCCCCCCCCCCCCCCCAAAAAAAAACAACCCCAAAACACCAGCATATTTCCTCCTGGCATCTATATAAACGGAGTGTGACTGGAACAGATTTCCATCATTGGGTATATAAGAAGTGTTATCTGTGTGTGTGCATAATGGGCGGCTGCAGCGGCGTTGGGGAGTTTTACTTGTACGGCACAAGTTCTGCACAAAAAAACCACAAGTTACAATCACAATCAGCGCGGCGATATCAAAGCGGCGACTGAATGGACGGACATCCAAAGCGCAGTAATCCCAGGAATTTTGTGCAGAATGTTATGACTTGTAAATGGCTGTCATTTAAAAATCAAAGACTCAAAAATGAGTCGTTCCTCTCCTTGCTTTCATCGCCGTCTTTCAGCAAAGGAAATAAGGTTTCTTTAGGCTTATCGTCGACACCCTACGGGCCACTATAGTAAAGAGGAAGCAGCCTAATGAACAAATGATTGTGGGACGGAGGGTTTGGCCCTCAAGGCTAAAATACAGGCCTCCGCTGAGCAGGAAGGGAAAACCCTCCACAGACGCGAGAGATAAAGATGAAAGCCACAATAAAAAGAAAATAAGGCAACCCAGAACAACCCACCAGCAATCACTAATGCATTTGACAAAGAGTGGTTTTTTTTTTCCATTTCAAACAAGAGTACTTAAATATTTAGTGTACTCCCACAGGAACATGGTTCTCAATTTCATCGAAGCATCATTAAAAAAAACCAAAAAAACACACCACCTCAGATTCCCGGCATGAACGCGATGCCAGAGGACCGGTTTGAAAGGTCACGCTGGAGAAACGCTGGTGTATCATTACCTAATATTTCAGGGCAAAGTGTGGTACACCCTTTTCCTCCAAACCGGCCACAAGCGACACGCAATCTGTTATCTCTATCCATGAACTTACATAAACCGCTCGGCTTTACGCGGAAATATTCTGAGCTTTGAGGCCCCGCCAGATATTTAACTTGGCTCCAGGTTCAGGCTCCGAGACTGGACAAAAGAGGGCCGTGTTTAAAAAGAGAAAAGAAAAAAAAAAAGGAAAAAGGCCACAAAAACACAGAAAATGTACACTTCCTTTCTGGAAACACGGGGCCACCTTCACTCCCAAAACGTCAAACATGGCCCCGCGCTGCAAGCCGTCAAACCCTACGGCCGGGCTTCGTGGGGAAATGGCGGCGAGCATGAGTGATGTCAAACGCAGCCATGATAGTTTGCAAACTATCCTCCGATTGCAGTAATTAAGAGGAGGACTACAGTAGACGCTACCGGCGTATCTCCGTCCCGGTGGCTCGTCCACACCGCAGCCAGGAGGAGTCCTCGCACTCCGCCGGCCTCTCGGGCTTAAACAAGTCCAGCTGAGGGGAAAAAAAAAAATCTGAATTTCATCAAGTACCTGTGAGGATTTGGACGGGGCCTCGGGACGGCCAGGGCAATATTTTTCTCTGGACTTTTATGTTTTTAGAATGTATTTTTGGACAAGGCTTCTCTCAGCAGTTCATGTCAGACAGACAACACCTGCACCAACAGAGCGATGAAGGGAGGAAGATGCCTTCGTTTCTCGGGGGGGGGGGTTTGAGACACATGGTGAAGAAAGGAAATGATTCCACATGTAGGGTTTTGCCGCCACAATATGAGCTTCTCTTTGCACTCGGGAGTGAGAAGTAGGAATTTCACGTTTTGGGGTCCCGCCCCGGTTCAAACCAGACATGGCTTCATTTGCAGTGATTTCCCTTCACTTTCATTCATCCTCTTTCGGTCGCGGTGCAAACCTCTGGCTCTCGCTGCACGCCATAATTATACATACAGATGAAGAGAGAGAAGATGAATAGGTGTAGGCCCCCGGTCTGAGTTCCTGCCGTCACTGGCCTGCTTCAGTTCACGTGAGGGATTGTGTGCACGCGGTGTCTCTATCGATGTGGCTTCGCGAAAGACGGTGAGTGATCTTGGCGGTCCTGCGCTGCACCTTCACTACAGGCAGTTCACTGGCCACAACATAGAGCCGGGCTGTCGGGAGCGGAACCCGCTTACCTTCGGAGCTGAAGAGCACACCCGAGTCTGTCCAATGAGCAGGCGGCGAGTGACGAGGGTTAAATATTCTGTCCGTTTATGCACTCTTGTGCTCTCCCCAACTCACTTCAATGCCCCGCAGGCGACAAACCACGTCAGCAGACGCCATTTTGGATCGCGAATGCTTTATGTTGTCGAATATAAGTCAGGCGTAAGGAAAACGTTCAGATCAAGTCTCGTTCAGGATGGAGAGAAAAGAAAAGGAGATACAGCTCGATGTGTACGTGAGCTCATTGCTCTCTTCGTCGTCTCCATCTCTTCAAACAGTCACAACATCCAGCTTCTACACCTTTGCTATTAGCGCTACAGTGGAGAAGTGTGATTCTCATTGCACAGCCACGTTTAAAAACACAGGAATCCACCCGTCGATCATCTGCACTGCTTCACCGGTCACTGGAGATAATCCCCATCAACAAACAGGTTTACAGCTTTATTAATGCATCATGTTGTGTTTCAAGTTCTAATCATTGGATAAATTCCTCAAATGATATCGTCATTAAACAGGGCTGGGGTGGCATTAATCCCCCCACACACACACACACACACACACACACAATTCCTTGTGTAATCTCCACCTATGTTTCTTGGCACTGAAAAGGAATATGTGTCAATGTAAACTGAAAAAGATTATTTTACTGCACATCACTGGATTTGTTAGAGGAAATTCAGACGTCAAAATCTGAACTTCAGCCGACTGCAGCATGGAGGGGTCGCTGCATGTGTTGGATTGGGACCTTTTGCAGCATTTTTTGGGAGAATTTTTCGCTAAATCCAGACTTAAATAGTAGAGCTAAAGGGCACATGTTAAATTAAGAACAAAAGCATATCAATCAATTTATTGCAAATGACAACTCTAAAATAACCTGATGGGGACGTTTGCATGACTAATCCAGGAAATCCCCCAGTCTGGCAGCACTAATAGGAATATTAGGCTGACTAATGGAAGCAAGCTGTTTAAAAGCTTAACACATCAAGAAGCCAGAGGTGATGCATTCTCAGCAAATACACACTAATAGATTTCTAAAAATGACAAGTGACACTAAACCAAAACAGTCAGTCCAGATTCAACTTCTGCTTTAAGCTGCAATCTTACGACAATTTTTTCTTTCAAAGATGCCATTCTAAAGTAGATTTGAAGTAGAGGCGCTGATCTTGTTACATTAGGTTGTGAAAACCAACTTGAAGTACTTTGGTATGCAAAAAAAAAAAAAAAAAAGGAAGGGGAAATTTCCTAGAAAAGGGGAAATCTCAGAAGTAGAAAATGATTAAAGAGAGATTCTGGTATTTTTAAACTGAAACTCCATGTTTTCCCCACATGCAGAGAGCAACAGTTTGAGCAGCATTTCTCAATGTTTTTATTCAGATAAATAACAACCAGGCTGAAAACACAACCCGGCACACAAAGAACGATTCTCGGATGTTTCACATGATGAGCAGAGCCCAAGTTGGCAACAGTTGAACGTTAGATTTTATTCAAAATAACTACAGGTGCACATTCACCGGTGTCCCTCCAGTCCCGTATATGTAGACATCACCGTCAGCTGGCATGACTCAGCAGATCCATTCAGTGGCTCACAGGTTTTAAAGCCCATAATTTGACGTCGCATCCAGTGAATCTCCTCTGATAAAAGGCGCTGGGTTGTCGTCTTCTCCTCCAACGGGCACCAAAAGCCACGAGTCGCGGCGCCGACTGAACAATGGGCGGGCCAAGAAAGAGACGGTCCGCTACTCCGGGTGCCAGTAATCTGCCTTTGAGCGCCGCGCGTCTCTTAATTGCCTGGACACTTGTGTCCGAAGGGCCGCTCTTGTTCCTCAGTGAAGAGACGAGAACCCTTGTGCTCCTTACAACAGGCTTAAGCTGATAAACCCTTTCATTCAACGTGGCCGTGGGATTGGCGCTCCGTGCGAACAGATTGGGTGGAAAAAAAGACGAATCAAAACAGCGATTAGGCGGCAGAGCTCAGCCACAGTGCGAGCCTCAGCAGGGGGTCGCTGCGCCTGGCCACTGACGACTTGTGGAGGATCTTTTTTTTCTGATGAACACGTACCGTTCTCCCACCACACGAGGTGGGACGTGCGAGGAATGCGCCCCGTGGAGGGTTTTTTTCAAACCGAACAAAGACGTAACCTGGCCGATTTAAAGTCCTAGTGAAATGAAAATTCGACCTCCAAAACACTCTGGCTGTCGCTTCTAGGGACATTTTTTATGCTAACTGGTCCAAGGGTAAAATGTTAAAACACGGCAATCTGCGAGAAAATAGCCGATAAACAGCGGTATTTCCTCTGCTGGGCGGAGCTTCTGACAATAATAGAGTGACATCACGAGTTGTGCACACGGCTATGTTGTGTTTACATTATGGAGGATCAGAGTTTTGACCACGAAGAGGCTGAATTTAACCATATTTCATCATCATCATCATTTCAAATCCAGTGATTGATGAAGAAGACACAGAAGGTGGTTCTGCCATCGGTGAGCCCGTCTGGAACATGTTTGAGGAAGCAGAAGACGCTTCGTCCTCATTCGTCCTCGTCTCCTCGCCTCAGCAGCCGCCAGTTTTCACCTTTGAGGCGTCCTGACTTTTGGCAGAACGACCGGCTTCATGGATCCAACATGTCGAAGAGCTTTTCTGACTGAGCGGAATCACCGAAGATGAGTCCAGGTATTACTTGATCGTCTACTAGCCGTGCGAGCTAGCAGCTAGCGGCTCCCGCCGCCCGTGCTCCTTTTCTCCTCTCTCTGGTCTCCTCCAGGCTCAATCTTTCGTCAAGGCTCATAAAACGCCGACTATAACTTCAAAACACTGTTAAAACTTTGATATTTAAGAGGGAAACAAGCCAATATAAACACAACAGATGGAGATGGAGACGTCACGCCCACGAAGAAGGATTCCCCCGACTTCCTCGGCTGGAGATTCAAAATTCAAAGAACTTTGTTATGCGACAACAGTGGTGGGGCAGAGTCGGAGGAACCTTATAAGTAGAACCCCAACTATCGTTTTTTGCAAAGTAGTGTTTTACATTTCACTAGGACTTTAAAAATAATTGGTCGCGACGGCCGAGGAGAAAGCCAGTCGCTCATCTCTTGGACTCTCCAGGCCCGCCGCTAATATGAAACCAAGGGCGTCCAATGAGCACCCCCCCCACCCCTCTCTAATGCTGGATAACAAGCACACACTCCCATCACACCTTTGCTTCCTGCCACGCTTGGTGTTACTCCGCCTTCACGTCTCTTCCCTCTCATTCTCTGCCTCCCTTCACAGCCAGCGGCGCTGCCAATCCCTCCATATGGACTCCCATCGCCGCATCATCTGGACTGTTGCTGTGCTACAGTACAACAATGCATGCGTTTCTCCGCTGCAAGTAGTGAAAGCTAAATCGACAATAGCCTCAAAGCTTTAAACGAGGAATTTAGTCTTCAGTGACCTTAATCTTTCCTCTTTGAAAACAGTGCAAATACTCAATGTTTTAATGCAAACTATGTAAACCTGCATCAACAGCAGTGGAAGCGCCTGACCCGTCTCATTCCAAGTGCCGATTTACACACAGTTGAACTTCCACCCACTGCTCTTCTTCCCTGCAGCCACTCTGACAGACGCGTTCACTGCTCAAACTGCCGAATGCTTCACTCTGTACACCAGTGGGCCACTAACTTGGCATACGCGTGTGTTTTCAATGAGAACTGCAGCCCTCCGGGGCTGGAAGTGTCACTGATGAGAATGAGGAGGGTGAAGAAAAACATTAAGAGAAACATGGGGCCTGAAGAGAAAACAACGAGTTAAATCCTCATATGAACCGACGGGACCCACAGAGTTTAGGGGTGGTTTTCAACGACGCGACACTAAAATAGCAACACTAATTCTTATCCTCCGTTTGATGCAACAACACCTGAATAGCGGTTAATTATACCACATAGTACACATACGGTCCGTAAAAAAAAAAAGAGATCTAAAATCAGACTTTGAAACCAAAGCCTGCACAGATAAAACGGGAAAGACGAGACTGCCTGAAGGTCATTAATCTTCCAAACTGCTCAACTTCCCAAACATTTAAGAACAAAAGGCATTCTTTTAAATCAAAAGAAGTCTGGGATTCATTGTCCAGTACACAAACACAAACACACAAGTTTTGTATCAGCACTTTTGAAAAGGAAAGAAGTCGCTTATACTTGTGAGGCACTCCCTGAACAGAGACTCGTCTCGTCTGGCTCATGGCCGTACCGTCAAGGATTCAATTGAAGGATTCAGTTACTTCTGTACATTTACCAAACTGATGCTACATTGGCTTTAGCGGCGGAATTTATTTATTTATTTTTTTTATTTCCACTAATAGCACAGATCCACGATAAAGCAGGAAAGGCCATTACGGACAGATTGTGTCCGACTCTCGTGAAGCTCAAAATAAACAGGACACCTATTATCCCCCAATAGAACCCAATTGTAGCCGAATCTTCTCTGTGATGGTAAAATCATCTGCATCAGACAGTCCTTTAAATGAATTAAGTAAGTAAAGTAAGCACAAAAGGTGCTTTACGGAACAGAAAATGGTGAATATTTACAACACACAAGCTCATCCGAGCCTCACTGCCAGCAACAAGCTTATCGTGGACATAACTGTGGCATCAGGAAAGTGAAAACTAATCCGAGCATTGTTAGGGTAATGGGGCCGATAATGAAACGGCGTGGATCGGTTTACATGCAAACCGCTGCTGCTCCATTATTTGTTTTCAAGATTAGCCTGCCCACCAGTAATGGCTCGCAAACGTATTCTTAAAAACCACGCGACTTGATTGTATGTGTGCACAAGCAACCGGGAATACCAGCACAGCCATTTGTCCAAGTTGATATGATGTGCAATTATATTTGTGGCGTTTGTCGAATACCTGAGGCAGAGTAAAACCCCCATTCAACCTGGCTGCGGGTGATTTGGGATATTTAGATTAATAATTGCAACAGAAATGCATTAAACGGTCCAAATTTGAGCACGCTCGCCTGCTTGTCGTCTCCTGGAGGAGCGGGCGCCGGGCGCAGCCGGCAAATGATTCCAAGTGACTCTCTGGTTATTACAGAAATAATGAGCCAACTACAGCCCGTGAAATCCGCTTCAGCCAGACTCCCCTCAATCTCTAGACTTTTTTCTAAACACAATATGCCAACTTAGCAAGGACCACATTCAAATTAGACGCACAATTTGCGAGTGTGTGTGTGTTTGGGGGGAAAAATGCTTACTTCTACACCTTGGTTATGCAGCTACCTCTTAACTTGCTACCAGGAGACACTTTGGAAACGGCCCGAAAAAGCTGATCCGATATCATGGAAAAGACAATTCTCGGAGGAAATCTGCAGCGACATCTGACCTTATTAGAGACGAGATGCATCTTCAGCTGCAGTGGTGTCGAGCAGCAGCTCACCGCAGGAATCGTAGATTGTAGAGAAACCTCTACAATCAACTGATCCAAATTATGAGGAATCTGCAAGGTGGAAATATTACGCACATATTCCCTTTAAAATAATAATAATAAAAAAAAAAATAAGAGTTACGTTTGCTCAAAGACTAAAATGAAGAAGCAGACTGACGTTTTGGACTTGGTCTCTTGCTGGAAAACGAGATGCGGGTGCGGGAGACTTTTCCATCTGTCAGAGAGACCGGGACAAAGCTATTTCTGGATTTTAACTATTGTTCGGTTTCTGCTGCAGGCGTCTTCTGTGGCCGACTGACTGGCAAGGGTGCGAGTGAGAGCTTGTGCCGACAGGTTGTCAGCAGTTAAAATGTGGCTTATTAAAAAAAAATACTGGACACTCAGTGTCGGTTTGGTTAAAAGACCATCGGAGCATTTCTAAATCATGGCTGGATTGCCTTCTTGTTCGGGGATAAACACAACCAGTTCAAAAATCCCAAAGCAGGCCAACCAGCTGCTGCTTATATCCTCTCATTGACTGCATTGATCGTCTTATTTAAACCACAGCAACAGAGCATAACATCTAAATGTTTTCAAGGAATAGAAAACTCCTTACCCTTGTCCATTTAATTCCCTTTCGACTCTGTTGAAAAGTCATCTGGAAGCCCCCCCTCTTCATACAGTACATCCAAGATGAACGTTAAACGGTGGAAAATGACATTAAGCCGACTCACAAATCAACTCTTGAAATTAAAAACCCACTTTGTTTTTATGGTGACAGGCAATAAAAGATGATACAAAGCAGAGGCTTTACAGGGCAACCATCTTTCAAGTTGCTAGAAGATGTGGGCTGGATGCTCCTCCGTCTTGTGTCATGCAGCATTAAAGAGGCCCGCAGATCCCGGCACAGCGTTTCCTCCATTCACAGTGAGCGGCTGCCACTTCTGGCACAGTCGTCACTCCATCCATCCATCCATCCATCCATCCATCCTCCTGGGAATCAGGCTTATTGCTGATCGCACAGAAGCGATTGCACATATTCACGCTGCTCCATTTACTCCCATCTTATGTGTACATAAACTGCCCCGTACATAGTTTTGCACTGCTTCGTTTAGATACTCCACATAGTTTTGATTTGTTTAATTTCACTCCTCTTTCACCATGTGTACATGTTGACATTCTCTGCCGACAGGAGGGAATGTACACTTGAGAAACTTGAACTGTTCCTGTAATAAAATCAAAAATGTAGTTCAGCCTGGTTGGAAGTCTTCAAGATCGACACAGCTCAGCTGTAGCGACAACATGGGATGAAAGCAACGACAACGATTCAGTCGATGACGTCGGGACACTTTGTTTATTTATTTTTGTCCTTCCACGGCGTGCACGTCTGCCAGTCGCTTGATAAAATCCCTTTGCCGCATGCAACGGCTCCACCGGGCAAGACAGCGGGGCTGTTGCCAGCGTGCCATGCTCCACGCTGAGACACTGGGTCTCTTTGTATAGCTGGCTTCTTTTCAGACAAGAGCAGGAGCTGCAGGAGCACTTAGACTTGAATGAAAGCAACACACACACACACAGAGAGAGAGAGAGAGAGGTGGGGGTGGGGGGGGTTAACAGCTTACATATACACAACAGTGCGTTTCCAGGGTGGTGGTCGCACAGAGGGGAAAGGGTTATCGTCCAAAGGGGAAACTCGTCACGCCACTAGAATTCCAGACCATGAATAAATTTCCATCAGATCAACGCCGTCGCTTCAGCGGTCGTCTGCAGGAGGCGGCTCTCATTGGGTGTGAGTGGTAACGACGACCAAGTCGACAGAACACATCAGTCATCATGTCGCCTTCATTTCGCTTAAGAAACATGATCAGTGGTGATGAAGAGGGGGGGGGGGGAACTGGGGAATAACAGAAAGAGAGAGAGAGCATTCAATCTGGGGAGGGATAACAAAAGGAGAGACGAGAGACAGCCTTGGATGGCAGGATGCCCCTGGGGTGGCTATGCTGTTATTATGTTGGGAAGAGCTGCAGAGCTGCGGTGTGGGGCAATTACAGACCGGGGGGATTGACTGGGGGAGGGTCCAGGCACAGCAGCCCGTCCGTGAAGTGTTCTCAGCTCCGGGAAAAGGAAGGAGGACCGCGGATGCGGCGGCGGTGCCATGAAATAAAGACGACAAACCCGATAATGGCGATTTAATCGGCTCTCGTGCGACAAGCATCTGTTCATTGCTGCAGAAAGGATCCCAACGCCAAGCTGCTTTTCATCTACTGGCAGAATCCAAAAAAACATTAATATCAACCGCTGAACTTTCTGCTCCACTGGTTTGGATGATTCCACTGGTGAATATGTCACCGTGGGTTAACGGACGCAAGCGCATGAATCATCCGTTGTTCTCGTTGAGGGCGACTGCAGACGCTGTGGTGAACACATTATGGAGGTCGATTAGCCTCAACGTCACTCCACTCTGGAGGAGACGCCACGTCCAGCAGCAGTTCGGTTGGAGAACGCGGGACAGAGAGGAAAAGTCGGTCCCAGAGTATCGCTTGAGTCGGCGGTGGACTATGGAAGGAAAACTGTGCCATCAGATTCTGAATTCGAATTTCTAATTCTGAATTTTTTTTTTACTATCGAAATCAGACTTTGAATTTTAAAAGCTGTCGAATTTCAAGTGCGTATCTTTTTTTTGCTTCTGATTTTTTTTCCAACATCTACAAATATTCAGTGTGTAAAAATTCAATGTGTCTAAAAATTCAGCTGCAAAAAAAAAATTCAGCTGCAAAAACAAATTCAGCCGCAAAAAACAAATTCAGCTGCGAAACAGCCAGAATCTCTGTGCCATCAGGACGATGCGATCGATAACCGTCTCGTTCACCCAACATCCAATCAAGGGAAGCTTTGTTGGTCACGTGACCAGTGCAACACTGGGACAATCGGCCATTTATGTGTGTAAATTCTGCACGAGATATTAAACCACACATTGCAAATCACCAGAAGTTATGAAACAACATATGTGGCGAACTTTTAAGCATGTGTGAAAATGTTTTCAAAGAAATTAAATTTACTGTCTGCAATGTTTTACATGCAGAAAATAGTTAAATTGTCTCCTGTTTGATTATTTTTTTTTTAACGTCCATTGAATGCTCTAATCTGTGCAGTGCTTGTTACGGCAAAAACACATTTTAACCTGCCCCTGCCATAGTGCTTCTAGCACCACCGTCAATGACCTGGTTATGTTTGTTCAAATTTGTTTTTGCCATAACATACGGACTTGGAATTCGATAGCTTTTAAAATTCCAAGTCTGACTTCGATGGTAATAAAAATTCAGAGTTAGAAATTCGAATGGCACAGTTTTACTTCCATAGCGGACCGAAGACGGAGGTCGCACCCTCACAACTATTGTGTGTCGTCACTTAACAGGCAGATAACGGAAGTAAAAACAGATCCAGTTGCAAGAAGGAATCGGTTTTACTCGACACACAGTGCCACTGTTCGCCCGACTCTCACTCGGGTAACTCGAGCCTCTGAACTTCACCTGTGATTAAATCTCCATTGTGGCCTCTCATAACATTACACGTCTCCCTGCAAGAAGGTCACAATAGGCAGAGAAGAGAGGGACAGTAACACAAGCCTGGTGGTGTGAGATGGACCAGTTGGCGTCGCCAAGTAGCTCCAGTCTTCGCGAGACGCGGAGTTTCCATGCCCTCTGGCCCCGGGGGGGGCTTTGGTCGAGCAGGTGGCTGCACACATTCTTTACATAAGCTCTTGTCAAACATGGCGCACGGCAACAAGGCCTCACAGCTGCAGGACAATGGAGTCATGTTAAACTGCAGCTCGACTTCCAGCCCGAGTCGGAGACACCGTTCCTGCGAGGTCAGTTTACAGCTGGAAGACGAGGCCAAATATTGACGACCGACGCAGGAACATTAAGAATGGCAAAAAAAAAAAAAAGAAAGAAAAAAACTAAAACCCCAAGACGGTTAATTCAAGCATGTCGCACCCATGAAGACAAAACCATTCAAATCAGACAAGAAACCAACAAAAACTGGGGGGGGGGGGGGGGGGGGGGGGGACAACAACAACAAAGTGCTGCAGAGTTCTGGGACATGTGGGATGAGGGTCATTTGGAAAAGCAACGGTTGGTTTGTCCGGGGATATAAAGACGAGCAGGCATCCAGGAAGAGCAGCGGACCGCGAGCGGCAACCACCGTGAAAAGTGCGTCGTCAAGACAGGCGCCAGGGGGAAAGCTGCTGCTGCCACGTCCAGACCAAAGCACTTTAAGTCAAGCTGAGATTTGTGTGTGTGTGTGTGTGTGGGGGGGGGGGGGGGGGGGGGGGTACAAGGGGTTGTGACGTATCAATGAAAATGCTGAAATTAGCAGCCAAACGAAATCGTCAGGAGTTTGGCGTTTTGATTAACAGGAACGTCAGGCTCTTGAGTGTCTTTGACTTTGTTGGGGAAGTATATACGTGTTTATGTCATCCCACTTACATCTACAGAGCCTTGCATGAAGGACTTTTACACCTAATTTACCTCAAACGTGTGACTCGCACACTCACGAGTGGTGCAGCATTAACTCGAGCAGCGCCGTCACTTTATATGGAGCCATTTCATTGGTCATTTAATCTCCTGAGGTCAAATGCCTTTAGAGTGTGAGGACGAGCACATTTCTGATTTCTTCCCACAGCCAGCTCCACATTAGGCCGCTGCCTAAATCCTCAAACAAAGGAGCCCAAGGATTAGAAATTGAAAAGAAAGTGCCTCCGAATTACATTTCACAGCTTCAACGGGTAACATAAGCCACGAGCACTCTCCTCTGCTTGGGAGTAGCTTTAGTTTTCTTCATTTTACACATTCTGTACAACTTTACGACTATTGCGCTCATGAGCCACGGCACAAACCACTGTGGAATGATAGCCTTGCTGTCCTTACCTACTTAGGTTTGATTGATAACGTACATTAAGTTAGAGCAGGCCGGCTCAGTTAAAGCCAGTGATGAATGCGTCCTCTACAAATCCTACAATTAACTCGCAAGTTTCGAGTTACAGATGTTCCACATCACAGAAGCCTTTAAAACGTGTCGCTGTGTCTGCCGTCGTAACACACACACACACACACACACACAGTGCAAGGGAACACAACCCCCCCCCCAAAAAACACAACACTCGTAGATCAGGAACAGAGGATTACCACCTGCAGATAAAACGATTCACCCCGTCTTTGAAGCCACTTCACAGGGTTAAAGGAGATGCATGAGGAGTCGGGTGCAGTGGAAGTTTCAGCAGATCAGTGGCGTGTTGGCGAAAGATGTCTTCGGCTCCCCTCTGGAGCGCCTCGCACCCTCCACCCTCCACTTCTGGCTGCGAGCAGAGCCAGCCGGTGGGCGTCCAGCCCCCGGGGAGCAGAGGCCCCCCAACAAGACCAAGTAACGGCCCCTGCAGGCTGCCAGAACAACCCACAAGAACAAAAAGAAAGCTCCGTGACGTCGGCCAGCTGCTGAAAAAAAAAAAGAAGCTTTTTTTCGGCAGGGGAGTTCATACTCCCGAGAAGAAGCTGACGAACTCCGAGGCCACGCCCCCTCACAGCAGGCCACGCCCCCTCGCCGCAGCCACACTTCCATTCTAACTTTTCTACTGCACGGCTTATTTTTCTCGCTTCCAACGTGTTGAGAAACACGTTTCGCTGACTAGTTTCAGTAATAAGAGAGCGTTTGTGTCGGCAGCTTCCGAGTGACGCGTTCAGGTGCATCACGTAACTCCGCCCTCCGACACGTTAACGAGCTGCGGAGCTCCTACAGCAGCGAGGCTACATGCTAAACAGGATTCAAATATGACCGGTAGTCATTAGCGAGCTGGAACATGCATGCGCAGCACTCGGCAGTGACCGAGTTTCATACTGTGGCGCGGCAGAACCAAATGTTCTTTGGCCAGAGGGAGCTGGACAAAAGAAAGTCACAGCGTTTTGTTCAGCGGGACTTTCTTCTTGTTCCCATGGAGGATGAATCGGCCTTCAGGCGGCGGCGGAAAGTCGCGGCCGCAGACAGAGGGACACCTCTGAACCACAAGCAGACGTTCAAATGTGACCGACAAGCTACCGAAGGGTCCATCAGGACCGTCTGACTTCCTCCGCTCTGAAAACATCGTTCAGACATCCTGGACTGTCTCACTTAAAAATGTTCCACTGATGCGACTAAGAAAACATTAGGCAGTCTATAAATGACCCAAGTTCAACCCCGTTCAAAAAGAGAGAGGGGGTGGGGGGGCACTGGAAAGTAAGGAAAGAGCCAAAATAGACAAAATATGAACGATGATAAATCTCAGTAGGTTAATGATGGTTACAACACTAATAGATAATCAAGATGACTGAGTGTTTTCACAAGTTAAATATGAACACACGGATGCTGGTTTTGTAATATTTCCCTGCTTTTCCAACTATTAGTACAACCTTAAATGACCGTTTTGCCTCACAGAAACACTGATTGAGTTTTAGTTTAGACTTGTATTTCCTGCCGAAGGTGCTCAAGAGCGGCTTCTTATCCTCACCAACTCAACAGGCAGCATCATTTCACGTCCAGGCAGCTTTTAAATTGATCACCGCCTGTAGTATAACACTCTGACCTTTTTCCTAAAAACAGTTAGCAGCAGACCTTCCTTTCTCTCCGTATTCAACAAGGAATATTTTTCCTTTCCTGATTAAATAAACATTTCCTGCAGCGGGACGGCCTGGATGACCCCCCGAGTGGAAGAAACGAGGTCGGCCTGCTGTGAGATGGCTGCAGGAGAGAGGATGTAGAGTGGCGAGGCTCTGAAAGGCACGACTGAAGGAAAAAGATAGAATAAAATACAAAAAACTGCATCTTCAGAGAGGAAGGGAGGGTTTCGAGGGTCAACGCCACTCACCCC
The DNA here is from genome assembly GCF_963422515.1 of Blennius ocellaris. Lineage (NCBI taxonomy): Eukaryota > Metazoa > Chordata > Actinopteri > Blenniiformes > Blenniidae > Blennius > Blennius ocellaris. Next base: position 28,995,179 of record NC_137651.1, on the reverse strand, counting down.
CGTGCTCCTCCACAACGTCCAGGATTCAGACCTTCTCGTTCAAACAAGCGGATTAACAAGTTCTTGTTTCAACGTCGCACCTCCTCGCCCGCAAATCGAATTAGACACACGCCTAATTAGAACTTGGAACGTTTGCCGTCGTGACTTGACCACCTTTGCGTTTAATCAAGGCTCATAAATCCCCCCCACAATGAGCTGCTAATTATTGCTGCAGCCAACAATTATTGACATTATCACAAAATCTGCTAATTATTTTACCCCCATTAGTCCCATAATTGTTTTTTCGCTGAAAAGTAGTGAAGGGACTCTATTTACATTCCCACAGTGCAGCCTGATGCATTCAGATTCAACACTGTGTCACACGTGACAAACTAAATTATGGAATTAAATGTTAAAAAAGGACCTGGAACAGAAAAATATTTGTCATTTTTTTCTGAATGTTGATTAAACTTTCAGTCGATGGTCAAAATATTTACACCCGAGACTGAGCGGGGTGGGGGGGGGGGGGAATGAAAACGAAACATGATTTTCCAATATCATTCTCCACTAATAATCCCACAGATGCAAAAACAAAGCGGCGATTCCATGATAGGACTTCAACGGCAGCAGGTATGAATCCTGAGACAACCCACAGACACCGAGGGGGGGGGGGGGGGGGGGGGGGGAGAGAGACTACAACACTCTGCCTGCTTCTGGGGCGACGGAACACAATAAACGCTGCAACCGTGGCCTTGGATGTGCTCCGCCCCCGATAACAAGACAACCCCCCCCCCCCTCCTCCCCACTCTGCCTTCCAGGAGAGATCTCAACCATCACCCTCGACTCACCACATACTAAACTACTGCTTGTAGCCCGAACCATCGCCAAGGAAACCACACTCACAAACGGGAAATCAAAAAATGATATCAGTAGACATCAATGGAAAAATCTGCTGTCTGACTATATTATTACAGCATCTCAGTCGACGCTCCCTGAATTTATGACAATAGAACCTCAATTCCAAAACAAACTCTTTCAATTTCTACAAAATGGATAATTTCACTTTTTTTTGTGACTCCTTTCTATGTTCCTATACAAACTATTTCCTTTCTCCTCCGTTTCCTCCATAAACATAACCAAGTCCCACTTAGCATTTCATATACAAGCACACACACATTATGTAAACAGTATTTGAGGCAGCACTTGTTTGTATTACTTTGTATATAGAATGTATTGTTCACCATCACACATCTATGGAATTGTTTACTGTTTTGTATTGTTTATCTGCACTACCTTAAATTAAAAAAAAAGGGAAAAAAAGAAGACGAGAGACAGAAAACTTCAGACAAACCACAAGAAGAAAAAATAAAAGCCAACCTCCACCACCACCACCACCACCACCACCACCACCACCACCACCACCACCCTCCCCCCTGCAGAGTCTCCGTCACGCCTGGACTTCATTATGAAGTGAAACGGAAATCATCGCTGCCGATCTGGGAGAATCTAGGAGACGCTGTCGTCTGTCCATGCACACAAAGGACAGTCCGGGTCGCTCCGGCCCGAAGAGTCTCCGTGTAAAAAAAAAAAAAAAACAACAACAACAAAAAATGGATGGGGTGTAAATTTAAACATCCCCCAGCTCCCTTATTTTATAAGACACACGGCAACCCAGATAAAAATAGATTCCTTCTTCTTTTTTTATTATTAATTTCCCCTAAATTGCTCTTGATTTCCCACAAGAAATATTTGAAAGATTATAATCAGGCCTTGCCTTTAAAAACAAGGGTGGTGGGTGGGTGGGTGGGGGGGGGGGGGGTCACAGTTCTCTTTGTCTGGACAATCTTAAATCCACGGCAGCGTTTCGCCACGCAAACGCTCAGAATTCACAGACACGACTGGCGAGGAGCTCCTCTGCCAACGGCGTGTGTTTGTTTACGCTCCGTCTGCGATTCCAGCCCGATGGAGGACGACTGCGAGACGCCGGCGCCGCTGCAAACGGGAGGCGGCCCACTGGCATCCTGCAACGTCCTCCTCCTCGCCGCCGCCACTCAAACGCATGCATTTTGTTCCCTGCTCTCATACGTTAAAATGTTGATTTATCCACAAATCACATTGCGGTTGTATTCATTCAAGCCAAAACCTGACAAGCTGCCGGCATCTAAAAACCACTGAAAAAATCAAATCACTTGATTTTTTTTCCATTTAATGTATTTGAAAATAAATTTTGGCAGTTTGGCCTTACAAAGGTATAAAATGTGTGCTGCCATTGAGAAGCTGCAGCATCAGGCAGTGACGAAACTAAACCGCCTCGTGCTGAGAAGGAATTACACAAATATGAACATTGTTAATGGTTGAGAAATCAAAAGTAAATCAGGAGAAATTCCCAAAGCAGTCCAGACTCTCAGGAATCCACAAGGAGGCATGATGGGAGAATTAAAAAAAAAAAAAAAGAAAGAAAGGAAAAAAAGAAAAAAGAAAGGGCCTCGGCTGGCCAGGACAAACAAGCAGTAACCTCTGGATGACAGCAGCAATGTGGTTTAGTAATACACAATGGAAAGACAACAAATGATTTCCTAGTACAGGTACTTAGTGGATATCTTTATAAAGCTAAATTTAATAAAAAACAAACCAAAAAAAAAAAACTGTGCACACACTGACAGCCTGTGGAGTTATTAAGTACCACAACAGTTGTGAATACTTGTGTGCAAACGTCAGAACGACGTGGACGTTTAAGCAACTTCCTCGAGATGATAAAGTCATTTAAAGAAAGGCTCCAAAGTATTTTTTTTTTTTAAAAAGGGAGAAAAACAATCAATCGCAATGGTCTGAAGCAAAAAAAACTCCACCTGTGCAGCGACAAAAGGAGCAGAAAACACATTTAATGATTTTTTTTTTTTCTTTTCATGTCCCCTTCTCTCTCCCTCAGGTGTTTTAATTCCACTTAGCAGACAAAACCCAGGAGTGTGTTTTGTTTGTTTGTTTTGTTTTATTTTCTGGAGCGCGCAGCCCCGGATCGTACCTTCTTGTGTCGGTCTTTGAACGGCAGCGCAGGCCACGGCATCTCCTGCACGAAGTCCTGCCAGTGCTTCTGGTCCTGGTCCGACGAGACGAAGACGATCTCCAATTTGTCCTTGTGCTCCGACGCCTTCTTGAACCGGCCGTAAAACTCCGCCAGGCTGCCGCTGAACTGCCGGCACGGCGCGTTCAGGCTGCAGCCGAAGAAGAGCCCGAGCAGCGACAGACGGCCGCCCAGCGACTGCACGTCCACCTCGGCCGTCTCGCCGTCGACGAGCCGCTCCCCGAGCAGACTCACCAGGAACTCCGACATGGCAGCGGCCGGCGCTCGGTGCTCGTTCCCCGGTCCCAGCTGCGGCTGCTGGGCATGTAACGGCTGCGCTGAGCACGAGGCGAGGCGGGGCGAGGCGAGGCGAGGAGTCGCCGCCGGCTCCGGTGGTGGTGGGGGGGGGGGAGGGTTGGGGGGGTGTGCGGGTCGGGCTGAGCCGCGGTGACTCGTGAGGCGCGTCGTGGTGTGACGGCGGCTCGCGCTCCGGTCCGTGTCCGTGTGTGTGTGTGTGTGTGCAGGAATGCGCTCCGCTTTAAACCTCCCTGACTGAAACAGAAACAAGCGCCGCTCCTTCTTCACCAGAAAACTCACTTTCGTCACGATACTTGATTTCCCCCACTAGTCCAGGGATTTCACGCGACACCACGAGTGTCAAGTGAATTAAAAAAAAAAAAAAAGCAACAAAATTGATTCCAAAAATAAATGTGGTTAATGTACATGTTTTATATCACCGCCAAAATTATTATTTTTTTTTTTTAACATTATAAAGCAACCTGACTTTTTCCTTTGACTCAAAAAATTATCGAAAAAAAGAACGTTTTTTGTTGGTTTTTTTTTTCAACTTAATGAAATAGCCGTTTTATTAAAGGGGATTGTGCAGGTTTTCTATTATTGCTGGGTCCGCCTCACAGCCACAATGCAATGGATGTGCTGCCACCTTGTGCATTACAAATATACTCAACCCACGAAGGTAAGGTTCAGTATGAAACGGCTTTTTTTATTTTTAACTTAAGTGTCGTTCTTTTTTATCTTTCGTTTTGTTTATTTGTTTATTTTTTGTTAATTGCACCAAATGAAGATATAATGCAGAACTACAAAAAAAACCCAAAAAAACCAAATAGTGCAAAGAGAGGAAATAATCCCAAATGACTTTTATGTAATAATCCCCATCAACAAATATATTCAATTCAACTGTTGATCGTAATGAAAAGCCACCTACAACACATAACATATCAGCTCATAATTCTTGTCGTTGGGATTTTCTTTTTCCCCGAATAATACATATATTCTTTTTTATTCTGGTTTCTGATTTGAAAAGCACTCAGAAGACTGTGCTATGTAGACCGAGCACTTCTAAAAGTTTACTGACAATCAATATATCAGCTATATGCGCCTATTTAACCGATATAGTATAGTATATATACAGTACATATCTATTTGGGTTATTTTATTTTGAGTACTAAATGTAGTCGTTTCTTATGTCTACCCACATGGAAAGAACCTATATAAACATATATGTTTTAATATAGGTTTTTAATATAAGTGACATATATCAAATTGGCCGTTTTCCTATATTATATGTACATAAATGCACATATATGTACACATATACGTACATACAGGCACCTATATAGATACACATATATATGCACGTATCTGTGTGCATATATGCACCTATATGTTCTTCTTGTATAATTGGTTTTTAGTTAGTTCTTAGTTATTTCCTTGATAATGTATGACAGCTGCCAAAGTGAGATATGGGCTATATATATATGTGGACATAAAGAAGCAGTACAGGAGACCTATATGGCCTGTATATTCACATATATGCACCTCAATTTTGCCTATATGTGGCATATATACGCATATATGCAGCATATATGTGCATATAAACTGCTTATAGGTTTCATATATGCGCATATATCCTCGTATAGGTTCTTAGCATGTGGGTATGTTTGTTGAGATGGGATTGTCTTTACTATTAAACACATTTAATAGTGTTTTCTTTCTTGAAAAGCTATTTAAGTATCTTACACATCCAAAAATTAATACAGTCCGTGATAATATTATTATTATTTATTTATTTATTTTTGTGGTAAACGAGATTACAGCGGTGGCTTGACAGCCGTCGAGTCATACTCTCGCGAGAGTTCCAGATCTCGGGCAAGCAGTGTTGATGCGGCTTTGGCGGTCTTTATGACGGGTCGGTGGTCCTCCTCCTCCTCCTCCCTCCTTCCCCTCTTCTCTCTCATTCAGTTGTTAGTCTCCCCCGGAGCAGGTAAGCAGTCGCTGAAAGCGCCATAACAATCGCTTCACGGCCACTCGACGTCAAACTAACGTGTCTCCATTGACGGTTGAGCGCGCGGGCGTAACGTTTCGTTAGCCGCCGCAGCTAGTTCTCGTCAAGTTTCCTGTAAAGTTGACGTGAACTGACTCCTCTACGTCGAGACGTCATTTAAACCTCGTCGTTATAACGTCCGTCCAGGACAAACACGAAGAGTCTCGCTCAGGAGTCATGAAGCGCGGCGTGTTTGTTTCCCCCCCAGTTTGATATTCGTGTGTCCCAAGATGTCGAAGAGGAAAAGCAGCTCTGCCAGTGAGAAGGCCAGCAAACGGACCAGAGCCGAGGAGGAGGAAGAGGAGGGTGAAGGTCCTGTCAGTGACCAGGAACATCCTCATCTGAGCCACCAGGTGCGTCATACCCTAACCCTAACCCCCCCCCCCCCCCCCCCCCTGTTTTCAAAACACCCATATTAGAAGACTTTGGAACTATACAGTGTAATAATAAAATGTTCTAAACACGGTGTCCACCAAAGAAATACACACGGAAGCTAAATACATTCTTACTAGTATAAAACACAACAGGTTTATATAACTTTAGAAGCGTATATATGTGAAATGCGAGTCCTTCGGCGCAATTGCCCTCAATTCAAAGGGGAAGGGGTAAGACGAAGGGCTGAGGGGTAGAATTGGGATTGGCCCTTCCTGTTGCTGTGCAGCGAATAAGCAGTTCATTTTGAGTTTCGTGCATAAACAAACTGCTCCCGACTGCCGTGTTGAATTCAAGTGAACGTGTTTTGCAGAGATGGTCATAAAAAAAATAAAAAAAAAATCACTTGTGTTTATTTGCAGAGCACGAGGGAGGTGGTGAGCGATGCGGGGATTGTGGAAAGCATCACACTGAAGAACTTCATGTGCCACTCGCTCCTCGGACCCTTTACCTTTGGCCCCAACGTCAACTTTGTCGTGGGCAACAATGGAAGTAAGTGGGACATTGTCGGGAGGATCCGAGAGGAAGACGATCACCCCGTCGTGAGAGCGATAGTGTTTTTCAATCTCAGGAACGACTTTCATTTGACGTGTGAACTCAGTTGACGGAACGATGGTTTTTAAGCGTAACGACCTGAAACTCTCATCACACACATGTGACACTGTGCGGTTGATGTGTTTTTACAATAACTTCCACGTGTGGAACCAATTTGTTTTTTTTGTTTTTTTTAATTCCAGGTGGGAAAAGTGCAGTTTTGACGGCGCTCATCGTCGCCTTGGGTGGAAATGCAAACGCCACAAACAGGGGCTTATCTCTGAAGGGCTTCGTGAAAGAAGGAGAAGGGTAAACATGTCACCGTCACGTGATGGACATTATCCTGCGAGCGCTGCTCATTCGCTTTTGTCTTTCGTTGCCCTGTTGACATCACTGCGTGTCGCTCAACCGTGCTTCAAATGGGGAACGTTGTAGTTGTGACAAGACAAGATTCCACAGCAAATCACTCGTTTATATCGTGAGCTGATAGAAAACGCATATTGAAAATTGCCTGTTTTGTGAAAGATGGACGTTATCTGTCATAATTATTCTACAGCCAAAAGACACAAAATATTGTCACTCAACCGAGTCGTAAAATGATTAAGATCCCGAGACGGTCAAATATTTAAACTCTCTATGTTCGCTGTGGATGTGGCCTGTGTCTAATTCTTTGTTTCGCTTCTCCCCGCTCATTGGATTTGTTGTCCGTCTGTGTTTCTTCAGTTCAGCAGACGTCTCCATCACGCTGCGTAACGTTGGCAGGGATGCGTACAAACCAGACGTGTATGGTTCGGCCGTCACCGTAGACATGAGGATAACCCGCGACGGGCTGAGAACCTACAAACTGAGGAGCAAATCGGGTACGAGCTCAACATACGTCACTCTTTTGTTCCTTTCTGAAATAAACCCAAATCTAATGTTAAGAACTCACTTCTTTTTTCCCTTCTCTTCCAGGCCAAGTCGTCTCCACCAAGAAAGAGGAGTTGCTCTCCATCTTGGACAATTATAATATTCAAGTATGAGATGTTGGCTTTGAGCAGCGCAGATCGTTCAGTTGGTTCGAAGAAAATCGTGTTCCGGCAACTTAACATTCTGTTTTCTTGTTGTTTTCCCAGGTCAACAATCCCGTGTCGGTTCTAACTCAGGAGATGAGCAAATACTTCCTGCATTCAAAAGGACAAGGGGACAAGTACAAGGTTAGTTCACAGATTGTAAGAACAATTACAACTGTGTTGTAATAGTACTGTAAAAATGTTAAAATACTCTTCTTTTTTTTTTTATCAGTTTTTCATGAAAGCCACACAACTGGAGCAGATGAAAGATGACTTTGTCCACATTAAAAAAACCAAACGTGTCACGGAGGACAAAGTTGAGCAACACAACGAGGTGATTTGACTGAAACTTGTCGACTTTATTTGTCGGCTTTCACCTGCTCACCCGAAATTGAGGTAAAAAAAAGTAAGATGTGTAATGATGTCACTGTTGCAGTGCTTGAAAGAGCTTAAACGTAAGTACCTGGAGAAAGAGGACCGTTACAAGAGCCTGGCGTCGCTGGACGAAATGCGCTCCAAGCTGGAAGAGTTACAGAAACAGATGGCGTGGGCTTTGGTGAGTTTGGTGTCCGACACAAACTCCCACCACTCTATTTCCACTCCATTTCCACACTATTAGGCGCACGTGAATATTAAGCGGAAGCCACCAAATTTAATAAGGGGGAGAAAAAAATGTTGCACTTTTTTTTATAAGCCGCAGTTGTTTATGTTGTCACAGAGCTTGAATTTTACTGTGGGGGATTGCGCCTATTTTCGTAATTAAAAAAAAAAAAAAAAATCCATATATTAACCACGGGATTCAAAGCGTGTGGAAAAAGATTGGCGGGTTATAGTCTGGAAATGACGGCAGTACGACAGGAACTTGAAGAGTGGCTCCTCTAAATGGAGAGTCTGGGTAACAAATGTTCAGATTCAGATTCAGAATGACTTTATTACTCCCTTGGGACGACTCCCTCAGGGAAATTCAAGTTCCAGCAGCTTTTAACAGGACAGGGGCAGAAACACAGAGAGCAAAGGATAAAGAATAAATAAAATAGGATAAGGCTAAACAAATAAAATAAGATAAATAATTATGTACAATATTATATAGACTCTTCACGAACCTTTACTAAATAGAAATAGCAACCAAAAAAAAAAGCTCCAAATAAAATATAAAGTGACAGGTGACGTTAAAAATGCACTGTGGTTCCAGAGAGATTTATGAGTTGGGTCGCTGCTACCTCCCTTCTGCCTTCTGACCGTTTGTTGCAGGTGAGTGAACTGGAGAAGAACTTGCAGCCGTTGAAGGAGCAGCTGGACGGCAACAAACGTTCCACCGCGAAATACGACGAGAAAGTCCAGGAATGGAAGGTAGTTTTATTTTGTCTCATTTCAACACAATCGCCATTATTAAACCAGACCCCCCCCCTCCCCCCCCCGTCGGTGGTTTGTGTGAACTTTAATGTTATATTCACAGAGAAACCAGAGCTATACGAGTAGAGCTGTGATACATCATTAATAGAAGTGTCATTATTGTTTCATAAACTTCATTTAAATGCAGTGATACTGCACGGTCCAATACGCAGATTTAATAGTCAATGACGATTTTTGCTCATCGAATGACTTCCACTGCTTCTTTACGTTGCTCACATCAGCTTAGCTTCAGTTGACGTACGGCCCTTTAAGTGCTCTTCAACATGGAGAACTCGTGCTTCTCTCATCTGTGTTTCTCTCATTGTGTAGAATAAGGTGGAGGAGGCTGAGAAGAAGTACAAGCAGATCCAGGAGAAGCTGGAGGATATCACGCTGCAGGTCCAGGAGCTGCAGCCCAAATGTGCCGAGCTGAAAACTGAAGCCCAGAAGTGGAACACGCTCATCAAGTCCAGCGAGGTCAGAGTTCAGAAAGTTTACTAATGACTATGTAAAGTTGTTTTTCTTCCACAGGCCTCGTGAAATTCCTTACTGCAGTGTTTTTCAACCGCTGTGCCGCGGCACACTGGTGTTTCCATGAGATCTGGTCAGGTGTGCCGTGGGAAATGATCCAATTTCACATTTTTTTTCTAAAAAAACATTCGCTCTCACAGCCGACAGTGAGTTGCAGAGTAATCATGTATAAATACTCTTCGCCACTAGATGGCAGCACAGAACGTTGTCGGTGAAATGAAACTTAACAGACGTCAGTCTGGTTAATCTCCACTTCCTGCTACCATCTTGTATCAAAGTACTGTGTCAGTGACAGTGATGGAGACGTTTTTGAAAAGGAAGAATGTGAACCAGGATCTCAGCTCTTCATCCATCAGGTCCAGGTTTCACACTGAGGGAGTAAAAATAAAAAAAAGAAATTGCGAAATACTTTTTCTCTGTACTTATTTGATTCCTGTTGATAAAACTTTGATGAGAAATACTTTATATTGTTAATAGAGGCTGCAGAGTTTCACATTTTAACATTTTCGGGTGGTGGTGTGACTCCAGATTTTTCCAAAGAAAAAAGTGTGCCTTGGCTCAAAAAAGGTTGAAAAACACTGCCTTACTGCAATACACACAGGAAAAAAAAACCAACAAAAAAAACTAAGCAAGATTCTACCTTGTCTGTACTAATCGTGTGCAAACCTCCGCGACGTTTCCCTCCTTCATTCATGTCGTCGCTCCAGGTCACTGCACATAGATGCAAAACTAACTTGCGAGATCTGGAAAAGGACAAAGCCCAGCTGTCTTCACGGATAAAAGATCTGAAGCTGAGGTACACGGTGCTCGTGTTTCCATGTCCTCTGTGTTTCGTCGGTCCTCCTTGAGCCATTTGTCATCTTCTCCCGTTTAACTCCCTGCAGCATCAGTCAGACATCCGGAGCCGAGAGCCAGGCCAGGGCCGAGCACGTCCAGCAGATTCAGGCCAACCTGGACAACCTGAGGCACCAGATCTCCACTCTGGGACAGCAGATCGACCAGTATGAACTTGCCAGCAGTCGTGCCAAGGAAGAGCAAGGCAAAATGAGGTCAGGACGTGAAAGTCTTGCAAGCAAAGTGGGAATAATTAACACAATTCTGACCAAAAGCACACTTGCCTAATGAGGAAACACTGACGCAAAGTAAAATTTAAATGTCACCATCAAGTTGTTGGGAAGCCTTCGACTTACAGGAGCGTAATGTTGGGACGACTCCAGCAGTGCAGCAGTGAAGCCTTTTGAAACGTGGTCTCTCCTCTTTGCCGTCAGGAAGGAGCAGGAAGGTCTGATTCGGTCCATCGAAGCCAACAAGAGGAACTTGCAGATTATGGAGAGCAGTCGCTCCAATCGGCTGCGGCGCTTCGGAGAGCACATGCCTGCACTGCTCAATGCGGTGGAGGAGGCGCACAGAGGAGGCCAGTTCAAGCAGAAACCCCGAGGACCTTTAGGTAAGAGTTGTTATCCAGTCGTACACTGGCAAGAAAGTCTGGAGCATTGAGACGTCCTTCTGTCCAACTTGGAACACGAGGAGTCACTAACCGTAACCTGCACTAGCTTCTGCTCAGTGAGAATGTGTGTTCTGAGCTCTGGCTCACGTTCCTTCCCCGTGTGCAGGTTACCTTATCAGCCTGAAGGACCCCGAGATGGCCCTGGCGGTGGAGGTGTGTCTGAAGGGTCAGCTGCAGGCCTTCACTTGTGACAACTATGAAGACGAGAGGGTGCTGCAGGGCCTCATGTCCAGAGTGTTCCCAGTGGGCCGCAGGCCTGTCATCATCACCAGCCACTTCCGCCCTCACGTCCACGACACAAGGAAGAAGTGAGGACAGCAAGTGGTCATTGGAAGGAGGAGTAATCAATACTTGTATTAGTCCCAAAATCCTATCTTCGTTTTGTTTGTGTGCTTCAGGGCGGTGAATCACCCCCAATACCCCTCCGTGCTTCAAGCGCTAGAAATTGAGGACTCGGTTGTGGCCAACTGCCTGATCGATCAGAAGGGTATCGAGAGCATTTTGCTGATCAAGGTAAAAAAAAAAACAACCAAGATGGTTTCCACACTTGAAAAGTGCCACGATCACAAAACACTGTGTTGACGTGTCTTTAAATTGTTTTCTACAGGATGAAATGGTTCACTGTGATGCCCTGTGGCTGTTTCACCAATTATACACACAACGGACTTTTAAAATGTATTGAACACAAGAAATGACACGAGCCCGTGTTTGCAGAATCGCACAGACGCCCGGAGGGTGATGCAGGGACCAAATCCTCCCAAGAACTGCTTCCAGGCCTACTCCAAGGAGGGAGATCAGATTTACACCAACCGTAATTACACTGCCGACCAAACCAGAGCCAACTACCTCTCTGGAGACGTGGAGGAAGAGATCAGGTGTGTGTGTGTGAATCCCGCCGATCGGACCACCTCTACGCTGCTCTTGGTCCTGGGGTTTTGTTTCAGGTACGCGAGCCGCTGCTGCAGACATGAGCTGATGTTTCTCTCTCTGGTTGCAGGCACCTGCAGAGGGAAGTGGAGAATCAGGAAGCTCAGGCAAGTCGCTTCCAGCAACAGATGAACAGGTTGAACGACAACATCAAGCAGAATGAAGCGCTCCTGAGGAAATCCCACGTGGAGCAAAAGACCACCAAAGTAACCGTTTTTCTTTTTTTGAAAGAGAAATGCATTGAAATATAAGTATATATACTTCTGTATATATTTGAATTTGAATATAAATATAAGTCCTAGTGAAATGTAAAACGCTACTTTGCAAAAAACGATAGTTGGGGTACTACTTCTAAGGTTCCTCCGACTCTGCCCCACCACTGTTGTCGCATAACAAAGTTATTTGAATTTTGAATCTCCAGCCGAGGAAGTCGGGGGAATCCTTCTTCGTGGGCGTGACGTCAAGAGTTGTGCAGATCTCCATCTGTTGTGTTTATATCGGCTTGTTTCCCTCTTAAATATCCAAGTTTTTACAGTGTTTTGAAGTTATAGTCGGTGTTTTATGAGCCTTGACGAAAGATTGAGCCTGGAAGAGACCAGAGAGGAGAAAAGGAGCAGGGGCAGCGGGAGCTGCTAGCTCAGGCGGCTAGCAGACAATCAAGTAATGCCTGGACTCATCTTCGGTGATTCCGCTCAGTCAGAAAAGCTCTTCGACATGTTGGATCCAGGAAGCCGGTCGTTCTGACAAAAGTCAGGAGCCTCAAAGCCTCAAAGGTGAAAACTGGCGGCTGCTGAGGCGAGGAGACGAGGACGAATGGAGGACGAAGCGTCTTCTGCTTCCTCAAACATGTTCCAGACGGGGTCACCGATGGCAGAACGACCTTCTGTGTCTTCTTCATCAATCACTGGATTTGAAATGATGATGATGATGAAATCTGGTTAAATTCAGCCTCTTCGTGGTCAAAACTCTGATCCTCCATCATGTAAACACAACTTGGGCGTGTGCACAACTCGTGATGTCACTCTATTATTGTTCTACTATTTTCTCGCAGATTGCCGTGTTTTAACATTTTACCCTTCAGCCAGTTAGCATGAAAAATGTCCCTAGAAGCGACAGCCAGAGTGTTTTGGAGGTCGAATTTTCATTTCACTAGGACTTTAAGTGGAGCTGTTCTGACAATCAGTGAAACAAGTAGCTTATGACGCAAGTTTATTCAATTGCAATAAGTAAATACCATCAGGATTTTCAATTTGAATTAAACGAAAATTCTTTTGATTTATTTTTTTAATTGTTCTTTTAGAACAAAGCCACCAAGTTGGAGCTTGAGCTGACAGACCTCCAGAATGTGGAGGAGCCTCAGTCGGAGGACCTCAGGCCTTTGGTTTGTACACGTCGCCCCGACGGGCTTTACTCTTCTCGCCGCCCCAAACCACGAACTCCCAAAGTCAGAAAGTCGACTTCCTGCTATTTACCACGTTCCCTCGTTCACGACAGGAGGAAGATCTGAAGGAGATTGTCGCCAAGATCGCGTCCAAGCGGGCCGAACTTGACGAGGCTCATGCCAAGATGGCCGACCTCAGGGCCTCCTATGAAAAGGCCGATCAGGAGTACAAGCAGCACAAAGAGCAAATCGGAACCATCGCAGAGGAAGCCGATTCGGTCAAGGTAAGAAGGAGGTGCACTGCAGTTCATAGTTTTTTCTGGAGATTCTTTCCAGGGCAAAGACGCGATGCCGCGTAACTTGAGAGCATTTCCTCTAAAAAAAAAATCATACTGGAGAAAAATACTCAGTGAAATCCAGACTCAAATATCACTGAAGGATCCATTTGTTTTGCCCGAACCCCCACCAGCCCCCACTTCCTCTAACTTCTCGTGTTTCTTCAATTTGTCTCACGACAGGAAGATCTGAGTAAAGCCGACCAGGACGTGATGAAGTGCAAACATCACAAGAAACACTACGACGAGAAGCGAACCGACCATCTCCGTGACATCCAAACTCTTGAAGGCCAACTGAAGAAGAAGGAGCAGGAACTCCAGGTACTTTGAGACGGAGGCGGGACTCCTGCATGTTTCTCACGCCCTCTTGCTCCAGAATATTGAGACGACGAGCCGCTCTGGAATTTGATTCGGTTCGTTTCTGCTTCGCGTGAATTAGTCCTCAAATAAAATCTGGTGTTGCAGACCTAAACTTTTAAGTTTGTGGTAAATGTACAAACAGATTCATTGTGGAGGCTCGTTTTTTTTTTTTTTTTTTTTATTTAAAGTCGTGAGGATTAACTGACTTGTCCTTGGGGTCCAGACGTCGACAGGCAAGGCCACAGAGATCTCTCTGGAGAGAGTGGCTGTGCGCCGGTCGGCTCAGAGTCTGGACAGCGAGATCAGCCGCCTCAAGGTGAAGATCTCCACCCAGCAGGAGCAGCAGGGAGACCCGGTGGAGGTGCTCAGGTGTGTGACGCAGCGCCTATAATGTAATGTGAATAATGCAGTCAGCCGGTGCTTGAACCTCTTTCCCCTCTGTCTCCGCCGCACCCGCAGGCAGTACCACGAGGCGCTGGAGAGCTACAAGAACATGGCGCAGCAAATGAAGCATCTGAACAGCTTCATCAAACGTCTGGACAAGATCATGAACGAGAGACATCAGGCTTACTCTGAACTCCGGAGGCAAGTGGTGAACTTCCCGGTCACCGGGGCGTCGTTTTCGGCGCCGCGGGCAAACGCACGTTATTGACAACTGTGTCCAGTGTTTTGTATCTCAGTGGGAAGAGACTCCTTTTTAAGCAATGCAAGCTTCCTTCTAAAAGTAATGCGCTGTTGTTTTCTTGCAGGTTCCTCTCAGCCCGCTGCAAATATTACTTTGACAGCATGCTAGCTCAGAGAGGCTACAGCGGAAACATGACTTTTGACCACAACAACGAGACTCTGTCCATCTCGGTAAGACGCACACCTGAAGCCCCGTTTCCACCGCACAAAAGTGCGGGGACGGAACGGAGCGGAACGGCAAAGCGAAACCGGAGCTCGGCTCCGGTACCCGTTTCCACCCGCAGAGAGGAGCTTCAAACGTGGGCGGGGCTTAAGAGCTCCGCAGATATGTGACGTTACAACAGTCGTCTCAGCCTGGCTGCAGATCTCGATCTTATGAATCCTCTGTTGTTGTTTACATCCTCCACATTGCACTTGTTGTTTAGTTAACTGTTAGTTTTTGCAGCCGCAACTTCCGTGTTTGTTCTGAGAGAGCGAACGCTCCGGCGACTTGTCCCGCACCGAGCGCCCCGGTTGGCGACACGGGAGCCTTGAGCTTTCTGCTCAAACGCAGGAGCAGCCACTCCACTCCGGCGCTGAGGTGCAGGAGTGCGATCAGCTCCACTCCGGCGCTGATCGCGCTCCTGCAGCTCCGCGCCGGAACACGGGGGCTCCGAGCTCCTCTGCATGGCGTCCGCGGTCCGTCCCCGCGATGCCTCAGAAACCACAGACCCACGGAGTGCCGCGCGCGCCGGCAAAGTGGGAGCGCCGCAGGTCTGTGGTTTCTGTTCAAACGCGAGGCAGAGGCGGTCGGTGTTCTGTTCAACCGCGGTCAGTGCCGCTGCATCGCGGGGACGGACCGCGGACGCGATGCAGAGGAGCTCGGAGCCTCCGTGTTCCGGCGCAGAGCTGCAGGAGCGCGATCAGCGCCGGAGTGGAGTGGCTGAGCAGAAAGCTCAAGGCTCCCGTGTCCCGGAGCCGCGCACCCACGTCACGGCGCGCGCTGTGCTGCAAACAGAAAGCTCCAACGCGATGCAAAGTCCCGAGCCCCACAGCAACACTAAAGTTGAGCAGCAAAGAAAAGAAAAACCAACCAGAGCAAAGCTGACCACACTGACAGCAGAGGATTCATCCAGCCGACACATTAACATATTGAGGGCGTGTCGTAAATCACTGACTAATCAGCAGACGGCTCCTCAAACTCAGACCCGTTCCATGGTCCTGGTACCCCGACGGAAGGGGAGCGGGAAAAAGACCGCCTTTGGAGCGCTTGTTTCCGCATTCCTGCGGTGGAAACGCGAAGCGGAACGGACTACACCGGTCCATCCCCGCACTTTGTGTGCGGTGGAAACGGGGCTTTTTAACCAACGCAACAGTTTATACGGCGCCCTCCTCCCCGCCACCGTTCTCCTCCACTCTGCCTCTTTACCGCTCCCTACAGGTGCAGCCAGGCCAGGGCAACAAGGCCGACCTGAGCGACATGCACTCCTTGTCGGGAGGCGAGCGCTCCTTCTCCACCGTGTGCTTCGTCCTCTCCCTCTGGGCCATCACCGAGGCGCCCTTCCGCTGCCTCGACGAGTTTGACGTCTACATGGTAAAGAAAGAGTTTCCATTGGGATTTGAAGTGTTTTCACAACGGGTGCTTCACCAAGTCCACGAAATGAAAACCCGAGATGGTCAGCGGTAGAATCAAATAAATGGAAGCGTGTTGGAGCCGCTGAAGAAAAAGGTTTAGGAGGAGGAAGTGTATAAAAAAAATAAAAAAGCCTCATGCACTTTAGAAACATCGAAAATCTTTTTTTTTTGTTTTTTTTAACACAACCTGGAAACGTCCTGTCATCCATCCTCATGCCAGAGCATGTGACTGTTTCTACAAAATGCATCGCAGGCGGTTTGATGAAGTGAAACGACACCTGAAAGGACAACCTCTGGCTGCTTCTAACATTTATCCTTATTTAACAAGCGTAAAATCATACGTCTATAAGCAGCACGTGAACCTGTAGGACCACAATCATGTCATCATTTTGGCATCGACGGGAAAATGATGAGGGAAGGGACGTACAGACGTCTCCAATGGTTTGTTTTTCAATCGATTTTCGACTTATTTCTTAAAGTGCATGAAGATTTTTTTTTCTTTCCCTCAATGGCCCTAAAAAAATCTCGACTTTAATTTCCCACATTTTTAAAGTTGTTAAAAGTCCGTGCCCTAAAGGACTACAGTACCCACAACTCCCACTAGTGGATTTTGTTGGTACTCGTCATCAACCATACGCCTGTATGTAACCACAGTCTGCCTACGTGCTTATTGATATACATTTTATTGTGTTTCCCTTCCAGATAACCACACACACCCACACACATACACACTCAGCGATTCCGACGCACCTTTGTTTTATCATCTCCTGTAAACCCTCCCCGTCTCCATGTACCTGCCCTCCTCAATAAATCCTCTAGACCAGTGTTTTTCAACCACTGGTGTTTCCGCGAGATCTCGTCAGGTGTGCCGTTGGAAAGTATCCAATTTCACATTTTTTTCTAAAAATCATTTGCTCTCACAGCCGCTGGCAGCTGTGAGAGCAGTGTGTTGCAGAGTAATCATGTATAAATACTCTTCACCACTAGAGGGCAGCACAGAACTTTGCCGGTGAAATGGAAACTGACAGACGTCAGTGTGGTTCATCTCCACCTCCTGCTACCATCTTGTATCAAAGTACTGTGTCAGTGACAGTGATGGAGAAGTTTTTGAAAAGGGAGAATGTGAACCAGGATCTCAGCTCTTCATCCATCAGGTCCAGGTTTCACACTGACGGAGCAAAAATTGAAAAAAGAGATTTGGAAATACCTTTTTTCTGTATTTGATTCCTGTTGATAAAACTTCGATGAGAATGACTTTATATTGTTAATAGAGGCCGCAGAGTTTCACATTTTAACATTTTCGGGTGGTGGTGGTGGTGTGACTCCAGATTTTTCCAAACAAAAAAGTGTGCCTCGGCTCAAAAAAGGTTGAGAAGCACTGGTCTAGACTACATTGGAGCCACCGATTCCTTCTGACCGAGGAAGACTCGGCAAAAAAAATCGACATTGGATGCACACAGTTGTCCTACTGAAGTATATGAGGTTTTTTTTGTGTTTTTATTCCCCGCTGCTGGATTCAGTTCGACGAGGCTCCGCGCGCGGAAAGTGACGCGACGCCACCGGAGCTCGGCGCGTTTTTTTGATGCGTGCGTTTTTGCAGGACATGGTGAACCGGAGGATCTCCATGGACATGATGCTGAAGGTGGCGGCCGGTCAGCGCTACAGGCAGTTTGTTTTCCTCACACCACAAAGCATGAGGTAAGCATCGGCTTCCGGACGCTCCTGGGTTTAAACCCCCCGCGTCTTGCGGACGTCTTCACGCCACCTCTCGTCTCCCCAGCTCCCTCCCAGAGAGCAGGCTCATCCGCATCCTCCGACTCAAAGACCCCGACCGGAGCCAGAACGACGCGCAACGAGACGAAGAGGAGCAGTAAATGAGCCATTTAAACCCGAAGGAAGGTAACAAGGCCTGATGTCCGCGAGCGCTTGTGATTCTCAGGTTGTTTTCAGGAAGAGCATTTGTATTTTATTTTAATTTTAAATTTTTTTTTTTTTAGTTTCATCCTTTAATGTAGAATTTGGGCAATAAAATGTTAAACTTTATGTTACGGAGGTTCTGAACCAGGAAGAGAAAAAAAACATGATCTATTTACCTGGTGCTTTGTTCGAAATGACTTTTTATTAAAACAAATTGATCTGTGAACTTGGAAGTTTTGGTCTTTCTTTTTTTGGTTTGAATATCCATGAGAGGGAGTGAAGCATGTTTCTGTGCTTCTCGCTTTCAGAAAGACCAGATTGACCTGAAGGGAACCTGTGGGAAAATACATTTTTGTCAAATATTCAACTTGATTTTATTTAGAATAAAAGTGCAGCAAAAAAAAGACACTTCGACATTTTTATTTGCCGTCTTATTAAATGTACGACGTGACCTGCTCCAAATGAGTCGGGAAACATTAAACCAGGGGTGTCAAACATGCGGCCCGGGGGCCAGAAGCGGCCGCCATGGGATTTTTTTTTTTTTTTAAAGTATAAATATGAAAACTGACCGGCTGATCTAAAAACACTAGATTGGCAAAAATGACATTCAAAACCGCTCTTGGTCAGAATTAATTAATGCATCTGTGGAGGTCACATAAAACAACACCTTTCACAATAAAGGCGTCCAATTTATGTGAAGTGATGCTTTAGACACGTAAACTCAAAAGAATTTCCAGATGATGACAAATTGTTTTAATCCCGAATAAAAATACGATATCCAGATACAGATATTGTGGGGTTTTTTTTGCAAATATATCTGATTAACTTTAATATGTATATATTCAGAATAGACTGGCAAATTCTTGCAGTTACAAAAGAAGGAAATATTTTGCATTTGTCCATATCTGCAGTTTAATATGTTATGTTTGACTTGTTGGGCCTCCAGAGGTCAGATCGGGTTGATGTGGCCCCTCAACTGAAATCAGTTTGACGCCCCTGCTTTAAACCCTTTCATGTGGACTGAGTGTTGTCGAGGAGCTCCTCCAGAACACTTCACACTCGCCTCTTTCCAGGAGCGTTTCACACCCTTGAAGAGCTCTTGGGCCGGCGATACCCGCAACGCGGCCGTCTGACTAATGCACATAACGGCCGTCGAGCCGCCCTCCTGGGGAAGCCGCTGCCTGGAGGAGGATGTTCGACACTCAAAAAGGCGTCATTGCTGCAAAATGTCCCGTGCAACTGTGTCCTTCAATTATCTTGTTTTCATTTTCTTCAGCCTACATGTCTTTAAAACGTTCAATTTAAACATATTAAACTTTTTTAAATGCATTTTGTTTAAAAAAAACAACCTCAAAACGTCATATCTTTTAAACTTTTTTTTTTTTTTTAATATATTTAAACTGTAAAATTATTTTAAACATTAACTTTAAAAACGGTTGTCCAGGTGACATTCTCAGTCGGCGCTGCTTGTAGCTGTAATAATTGTTTTGAAACGAGTTAAATTGGAGCCTTTACTTAAAGTATTAGAATTAAAAAAGACGTGGTCAGCATCAGGTTTCACTTTATTGGAGGTTTACTGCAAAATACCAAAAAGGAAAAGAAAAAAAAAATGTCAATAACTGTTGTATTATATCAATTTTCTCACTTAGAATTACATTTCAGCACCGACTCATTGCACTATAGTGTGTATGGATGACGTCACATAGGGTCTATGATCTCATACGACAACAAAAAAACATGGTTCATTTTGGCTGTAAACTTCCAACAGGCGCTGATTTGTATGGAATCACAGTGAGAGGGAGAGTCGGGAGTTATCAATAGTCACTGGTGGAGTGACGCTGGGTTTTTAAATGGAGAATAATGGGGTTTAATGCCGAACAGCTGTAGAATCCTTCACGGTCGATCGTCCTTCAGTCTTCAGTGAACATCATTTTCACCAGCTCTGCTTTGAAGCACTCCTCTTCCACCAGCTTCTGAGGCTGAGACACAAAACGTCACCAGGAGGGCATTTAAACGTCATTTCTTTCCACCCCAGCAATTACACAGACGTGCCAGAGGAGAAAATATAATTTTCAGAACAATGTTTGCATGGACATCGTTGAAACAGAAATGTCCATCTGTTTATGGAGCGAAACTGTGGAACTGTTTTAAGTGTGGAATTGAAATGTTGTTCGAGTGTTTACAAATGTAAGAAAATGTACAAAGAGAAAATTCTGAGTTAATAAGTCTCATACATTCTCACAAAAAGTTAAGGATATTTGGCTTTCAGGTGAAATTTATGGAAAATGTAAGAAGTTCACACTACAGTGATATATCATGGAAGTAGGACATTTAAGTAGAAGGATGCACTGGTGATTTCCTCATCTCAAACGATTTATTGAAACAAAAGTTACCAACAATGGTGGGTACACCACAACAAAAAATGTCAACGTCTCAATAAGTGGTCATGTGCCCTTGAGCATCAATTACAGCTTCACAACGACGTCTCATGCTGTTCACAAGTCGACTTATTGTCTGCTGAGGCATGGCACCCCACTCTTCTTGAAGGGCAGCCCTCAGGTCATTGAGGGTCTGGGGTGCAGAGTTTGGAGCCTCTACACGGAGACTCAGCTGATCCCACAGGTTTCCAATGGGATTCAGGTCTGGGGAAAGTGCAGGCTATTCCACTGGAGGTCCAACAGCCGTTCCCTGATGATGTGACCTCGATGAGCCGGAGCATTGTCGACCATGAAGATGAATTTAGGCCTGTGTTGTTCATGTAGGGGCACAATCACTGGATTAATGATGTTATTCAGGTAGTATGGGCTTGTCACTGTACCATTCACAAAGTGTAGGGCAGTTCTGTACCGACTGGACACATCTGCCCTACACTGTAACACCGCCACCAAACTCTGGTCTGGTGACAACAGTGGCTGATGCGTAGCGCTCTCCTTGACGTCTCCAACATCGTTGGCGGCCATCATTTCTGCTCAACATGAATCGACTTTCATGAGAGAACAGCACTGAGGCCCACTGGACCCTCGTCCAAATGCTCCCTGGCCCATGCAAGACAATGACGCCTGTACCTGGCGGTGTGGTCAGGTACCCTTGCAGGTCGTCGAGCACGCAGACCACGCTGATGTAAACGGTTTCCAATGGTCCGACGTGACACTTGGGTGCCTCTCACCTCCTTTAAACGTGCCTGGAGTTGAGTGGCATTCATCATCCGGTTTCTCAGGCGTTGTTCACGACGTAGCGGGTCATCAGCATGGGATGTGGCCAAAGGACGTCCACTTCTACACCTTTCTGTGACTCTTCCGGTCTCTCGGTATCTCTGTTCAACCTGCTGATGACCCTCTGTGACCCTCTGAGCTCAGCGGACACTTCCGTCTGAGAACGTCCCGTTTGAAGCGTCACAATGGCGCGGTACTGTTGATCCATCGTTAGGTGTGGTCTTGGTCTCACGATGTCAAAATGTGAACAGCATGTTGAGGACGACTGTTTAAACACCAGCTCTAATTGAACCAGGACGTTTATTGGTCGATTACAGGATCAAATGCCTGTTGTGAATTTTGCCGTTAAGCTCCTTGTTAGAGAACAGCAACTAGTGCAAAAAGTACTGAAACTTTTAACAGTTGGACATGTGCATTCAAAAGCTGAGAGAAGGTCACATTAAGTTCACCTGTAAAGGTTTGAATGCATTTTAGGCTCGTCCTGAAATTTCACCCAAAAGCCGAATATCCCTAACTTTTTGTGAGGTGTGTATATATATATATATATATATAGTGAAATGGCATGACATAACATGAACAAACAAATAAATAAATAGTGTTGAATCAGTACTATCAAGTGGTAAAATAGCTTTTCAAATGACATTTTCATAAATGCTTAATGGGATTTGATGGTAACTTGGTGGGTTAAATGTAATGAAGGTGATGGTTCTTACTGTGCCGTATCGTAGCAGAGTGGGAACTCCGCTCAGTTTAAGCGTCTTCTTGAAGTCGTTGCTTGGATCCTTCCAGCTGAATCATGGAAAAATAAATAGATAAATAAAAATCACGAGGCAGCGGCTTAAATTCAAAGACGCAAAGAGCTAAACTTAACAACAAACAAACTTGCACCTCAGTTTTGAGACAAAATAAATGTTAATCATGCATAAACTGCAAAAAAAACCTAAAATACAAACAGATCGACGGGATTTTATGGAGTGACATTTGATTGCCGTCTTCAGAGTCTCCGAGCCAAAACCAGCAGGCTCAAAGATAGTTTCTGCCACCAGGCAGTCAGGAGACTCACCTCCCTCCCTGCTCTGCCCCCCCTCCCACCTCTGCCTCTGCCCCCCCTCCTCCTCCCCCTCTGCCTCTGCCCCCTGCCTCTGCCCCCTGCCACAGCCACCCTTACACCCCCCCTCCCCTCCGGCATCTGACATCATGCCCACCCCCCACTCACAAATGAACATTCTACCTCAAAAGAGACATTGTGTACATGCCACTTTACTGTTTATATGATTATATGGTGTATATATTTTTAAATCTTTAAATCGTTATTTTTTTAATATATTGTTACATGCCTTTTGCACTGTGGGTCTGAGAGGACTGAAATTTCATCTGTGCTGTATGTCATGCATATTAGCACACTTGACAATAAAGCTGACTTTGATACACACACACATATATATACATGCATATATATATATATATATAAAGTACTAATATAGCAATTTAACCCAAACCAAAGGGTAATCCTGACGTACTTGTGAAGAATGTTTTAAGTCCCAACAATGTCGAGCATTCTTAAGCAAATTAACTGACACAAAAATCAACTATTTCCAATTGAAAGCAAATTGGAATAAATCACTGTTGTTGTTTTGGCTGATTGACTTCATTCTCCATTTGATCAGCAGTTTTCTCTCAGCATAAATAAGTGATAAGACGGTTCGCCATAAAAATGGGGAAATATGGATAAAGAAGTAGTAAAAAAAAAAAAAGAACTGACTAAGCTCTTTCTCCAACTTGGCAGTAGATGAAGACAGAACCGTCAGGAAGGTGACTCATCTCTCCTCTCACCACGGGCTCCGCTGCAGGGGGATTAAAATGACACGATTATTAATGTCAATGTTGATTATTAATGTGCACGGATGAAAGTGTACAGCTGAGTTTTACACGCGGATCAAACGTGGGGACGTGTGAGGTTTACCTTTGACACAATCTGGACACCAGCTCTGCCCCTGCGCGTCTTTATCGCCCGAGAAATAAACAAAGACGTCCTTCCCTTTCCGCTCAGACACGGCCGTACAAAACTCGTCGTATCCGCGCACGCTCACTTCTTCGTAACTCGCCATCGTTTCGACTAAAGCGGTTGTTGTGGGGGGGAAAAAAAAGGCTGAACTGGGGTTCTGCAAAGTGATCTGAGGAGTGGAGCTGCGCTGCACTGCGGGACCCGGTAGAAATACGCTGCAGAACCACTTCCGGTCTGCGTGACGACCATTAAAAGGGGCCGCGCGACAGCTTGCGTTTAACTCTACATTTTCAAACGCGAGTCCTGGTTAAATCCACCGATTATGTTTTCATTGACAGATTATTTATGTATAAACAGCTAAAACAACGTGAATAAATTCGCCAAAAACTACTCAAGTGTGATTTATCACCGTTGTCGGAAACAAAAGCGTTTGCGATACTTTTTGACTTAACCACGACCCGTACTCTTCTTCCGCACAGTGGCGGTGTGTTGTTGTTATGGCGCCGTTTCAAACGGTTGTCAAGCCGCGACGGGAGATTGAAATGTCAAGTTACAGTTTAATTAACTCCCAGGACGCTACTTTGTTCGCACAGTTGTTTTAAAACTCCATAGCTTAATGAGAAATGAGGGAGCGCGTGGCATGGGGGACGACGACGTTCAGAAGCGGAGTTAGCTCGTCGTTGCTAACTGCACTGAAGATAACGCCTACTGTGTCGAGTGCTTTACTGTTTAAAACATCTGTTTCCCCTTCGTGATGACTCCGTCGTTCCTGCAGAGCAGCCCCTCGAGCTTTCTGGGCCAGCAAAGTCAGAAGAAAGAATGGGTGGGTTCATGCTACGATCCAACCACAGGGATTTCCAAATCTAAGGTAAACAACCTCGAGCCTGCTGATGTTTACATCGAAATCCAACCCACGTGGCTCAGGATGACCTGATCAAAGTTTAGGTGGTAAAGCCTGGATGCAATCCATTCATTCGTCTGTATTCATACCGACAGTTTGCTTTTTTTTTTTATTAACTCTGGGTTAGATTAGATTTTTTTTCTCCTCTTTATTTAACCTAACCTCAAAAACACACGTACGACGTCTCAGATTCTCGTAATAAATGAGTGGAAAGACTTTTAAACTATAACTTAGTACACCACATTGCATTGTAGACAACTGAGGTCAAACTGCTTAAACAATTTGTTATTGTGCTGTTTTATCTAATCTTGCAATGTCAAAGGTCTCAATTTGAAGAGGTTTTTTTTTAAATAATTTTTTCAGTGCTTTTCTTCTATATTTTGTTTCTGGCACAGATTTTCTCATGAAATTCCGGGTGCATTCAAATTCAACCTTTCGTATCTATCATAAAGAGTTTTATCTTTATAAAGATGATAATATTGCAGTTTTTTCTGGGTTTTTTTTGTCATCGAGGCAGATGTTCAACTTCAATGTTCATCTGTCACGGTGTTATACTCCAGTGATGCTTCCATTTTAACATTTTGTGTTTTAGCGACCTCGCCTTCTATATAAATAGATTTGGTGGAATTGCCCATTTAAATTACATTTAAAAAAAATGTTTAGATAAAATATTTTCAATTCCATGAATTAAAAAAAAAGAGTAGAAAAGGTAAAAACAAAATGATGAAAATTAGTAGTAGTTTGGGGGGGGGGGGGGGGTTAATCAGGAAAAGGAAAACAGGAAATGGAAGGGAAAGTGGAAAAATAGAAGAAAAAATATAAATAGTTAAATGGCTTAAGTGTCTAAAATAGTTGAGATGCTTAAGAGCTAAAATGGGAAAATCCATGAAAAAAAGTCATCTCTAAAAAAAAAATGGAATAAAATAGCAAACATTTTTTACCAGTAACACTTTATGAATGAAACCTTGTTTGTTGAGCACGTTTCTTTTTTTAAAGATATTTTACTTCATTTCAGAACATTCACAAGTTTTGCGGCTCTGGGGCCAAATATATTTGGTGGAAAATTCCGAAAATTAGCTCTTGCTCTTGGTTAAACAAATGGTTTAATATTTGAAGCGCCTTCTATATAATCAAAAATAATTTCAATAACACCACCCGTATAAAGATCACAATAACCTCAAGGTATAATTAATGCAACCTGTGGGTTATTTGTGCGTTCAGTTTGAGGCACAGCTGTTGCGTTGGGTGGTCTTACACCGGAGGTGAAGTGTTTTTCTAAACTATTTTGTCGTCGGCTTTCACAAATGAACCGACGGCATTCAAGACAGGCGAGACTCATCGGTGCCATGTCCGCCACAGCTGCTCTTTAACGAAGCCGTCCCTGCAAGCGCCGGCAACCGAGCCTCCCGCGTCGGCCCGCCGGCCCCCATCGTCATCGAGAGACTACTGCCGGTGCCAGAAGTGGGCGTGGGCGTGGGCGTGGGCGCGGGCGCGGACGGAGCCAGGAGCTCCCTCGGCTTCACGGCGCTGTCCGAGGAGAGGCTGCGGGCCGCCGTCCTCCTGGCCAAACGAGACCTCCGACAGAGGCGCCTCGGCGGCGGTCCGGCGGGCTCCTCCGTCGGACGTTGTCGAGACGCCTCGCTCCTCGAAGTGGGTGATGTGGAGCTACGTCAGGTAATGTGATTCATGGTACACGGTCTACAGACGGGAAAATGAATTAAAAAAGAAATGAAACTGAGTGCAACGTGTCATTTTCCTGCAGGAGTCGGCAGCAACTCCGGAGAAGACGACCTCACAGGCCTGTGGTCGTACAGGGGTGGCGAAACGGCCCACAGTGGTCCTGTCGCCCCCAACCAGAGACCCGGGACTCCGGCCGGTGGCGGCAGGCAGAGAGGGGCCGCTGGGCCATGAGATCCGCAGGCTGCAGCAGGAACTGGAAGTGTGTGTTGACAAAGTAGAGGCACTTGCTGAGAAAGGTAATTCACCGTCTACGGTTTTGACAAGTTATCCCAGAGTTGTCAGCAACACCCTCAGGATGCTCCTCATATCACATTGTTTCCTGTAGCGTACGTCGATGAAAGTGTATAACGGACTTTAAACAGCAGGAGAGAAACAAGAGGAGCCACTGGAGGCTGAAGAACGAGCCAGATTGGAGGATCGCAGGAAGAAGCAGGCGGCTCATTCTGCCCGGACCTTCTACGTCCTGCAGCAGCAGGTGCTGGAAGTCCTGCTTGTTTCCATAAAACATGGGCCCACTTTGTTGTCGGTTTTACACGTCAATCAATCAGTTTTTCTTTTGTATATTTACCGAACAGGTAAAAGAAGTCCAAGAAGAGGCCGAGAGAATCCGAAGTCAGAAAACATCCGACACGCAGAAGGTTTGCCCTCCACAGTGGGCTGCTCCACAGCGAGCTCACGGGCTTCATGTTTTAGTGAATCGTGTGTCAGGAAACCATGTCAGGGCTTCACTTCTCCCACATGTTGTCATGTCGTGGGTTTATTCCCAAATCAATTGAGTTCAGCTCTTCCCTCAACATTCTACACAAACACTCGTTTGGCCACTTGGTCTCAAAAGAGGCCGTCTTTCGATCCTGTCATGAAAACGTGCGTGTCTGTTCCTCTCGCAGACGGCGGCGCTCAACAGGCTGGCAGCGACCCACCGCAGGGCAGTGAGGGCCTTGCAGGTTTTTAACCAGCAGCTTTCCGACGTCCGTCAGGGCAAAGTGCCGCCTGGTGCCAGAGACCTGGGGCGGCTCCTTCGCCAGCTCTGCTTGTGCTCAGCGAAGGTGGAAGTGGACCAGGGCTCGGGGGTGCCTGCGACGGCCCTCCACGTCCTGCACACGCTGGAGGTGAGCGACACAAACGCTGCAATCATTGGGATTGTTTTGTGTTGAGGGCCAATAGGAGCTGACGAAATCCAAACCTTTTGCTTGACCATCCGCCGACGTATCAAGATGATGAGACATAGAAGTCAAACGGCTAAAGAAAGGCCATACAAGTTATTTGATGTTCCAAAGTTCATGTTATTTGTGCTCGGATGTTTTTTTTAAAGAATGCACAAATTCTGCACCGCTTCTTCCAGACTTTGGATTCTGCTCTCAGTAAACATGAGATGGTGGAAAAAATGCAGGCCCAAACATGCCCTCCGCGCAGGAAGTCTCCACACCTCAGCACGTCGCCTCCGGCGGCGCCCGCGGGTCCCAGAGCTTCCAGTGTCCGGGGACGTGGTAGAACTGCACATCCCAGAGGAAGGCCCCGTGGTAAGCACACTTTTTAAAAAAAAAAACATTTTTTTTTATCATTGTTGTCATTGCGACTAAGCCTTGAGGTGTTGATGTATAGATTTTTTTAAATCATATGCATATCTTTATTCCTGGCGTGGCGACGTCAATCTAAATGTATGAGTTGAATGTCGGTAAATACAATAAAACCCAACAGGCATGAAAAAGGCCACAATTTGTAGAAACATAATTCCAGACTTCGTTACAATTTGGACCTGTTTATCCCGTGACTTCCACCTGTATGGCAGGTATTTCTAGCCGCCAGAAGCTCTTGACGACCACCTGGAGATTAATTCCATACATGCTTTTTGATGAACGACAAACCATTTAGACTGCCGTGCATCTGCAAGTCACCTCGGGGCTTTTTCGCGGCTGTGTTTGGGCCCCCCCCCGCTGTGCTTAAGTGGCCGAAAATTGATAAGGAGCCATGAAGAGGTGGTGGGAAAATAGGAAGTGAAGTGCCGAGCTCAGGCCTTCACTCCCCTGCTGCTCAGCAGTTCACCCCCGCTGGCTCCCCTTTGGCTGAGGAGGTGATGAAAACACCGCCAAGACGCTTTAGCTGCAGTCCACGTCTCCCTAGAAACAAACCTGGGCTATTTCCCCGAACTGCACGACCTCTGCGTTTTTTATTTTCTCCCCACACGGCTTCGAGCTTCATTATTCAAAACACATGGACGTGTTGTCAAAATCCACACGTTAAATGCAGATTAATTCGTCGTCTTGATTAATCTGATTAAACATTTTGACATTTTTAAAGTGCAATCCTGCTAACGTTATGCAAATGAGGAGCAGAGAGCAGAGAAAAATGTGTTCAGGAAAACTTTCTCGTTACTAAAGAGAAGATTTGTGGCTGAGCGGCCATCTTGGTCCAGGAGCAGACAGCCCCGACAGACGCGTCTCCTCTTGGACAATGTCAACAAGTTGGTTTGTCGTTGGCTGAAGACGGAGCAACGGGAACGTTGATGATGGACATCGGTGTTTTGAAAAATGAAACGTGATTAATATACATTTGAAATGACTTGATCGTGATTAATCCACTGCAACCCTGTGATTAATCCGATTCAAATGTTTAACCACTTCACAACACTACTTCGTATTACAGTTGTAGCTGCATTGACTTTTTTTTTTAGAGCCATCCATTTAATTCAGTTAATTTGATTTGCCTTTTGTCTCTGCAGGTCGGAACGTGGCCTTCCAGATGTTCCAGAGTGCTTCTCATCCGCCCATGAGCAGAAGAGCTGTGCTGAGAGCTGCAGTGGCAGGCCTTGGCCAGCAGAGGGAGCCGAGAGAGCAGGCGAAACCGGCTCAGAAAAACAAGACAAGCAGAAAAGAATTGCACTCTGACTTCCAGAAGGCCGCCACAAAGGTGTTGCACTCCCACACATTTGAGTACTGAATCAGATTCCTTACTTGCGACCGCACCAGAAGCAGTTAAAATAGCTCCTAAATGTAGTACAAGAGCTTTGAACAATGCAAACAAACCTCGACGTTCATGTATGACGTTCACAGATGCGAGGCGTCGGCTTCCAGCAGCCGACCGTCTCGTCTCGGCTCAGAGTCGCCCGGCTCCCGCAGAAAGAGAGCTCCGTGCCCTGGAAGCCCACCTCCCCTCACTCTCCACCTCCACGCCGGTGAGCCTCTTTATCTCTCGGGACAGCAGGGGCCACGTTTGATTTATTTGATAACGGCCGTGACCCTCGACTGTACAGGTGATTAATCTCATTATGCAACTGGGTTTGTGTCGCTTGTGGGGTTCTGGAACGCTGGTGTCGAGGTAAACACTGTGCATGCAGGGCAAGTCGGTACGTATGGATTTGCACATCGACGCGGTGTCCATTTATATGCTCTGGACACAACTCAGGATCGCCGCCTTAATTCATCATGAGCTGTAACAAGCAGAGGAAAATCGATCACGACTCTTTGTGACGCAATGGAGGATTTACGCATCAGAGACGTCGGAATGCTTTATGTCTCTATTGTCTCTGGGATTTCTTTTTGCGTGGCTTGTTGCAGAGCGTACTCCTCCATACCCTTCTGCTGTTGTGTCAACAGTTCCCCTCAGAGGGGGGAGGCGGAGCCTCGCTGCCTCTTCTCGCCGGCGAAGCCGTCATCCGGCCCTCCGACGCGGCGGGCGGCGTGCGGTCCGGGGCCAGAGCTCACTTTGACCTCGGAGAAGAAGAAAGAGGCTCAGAATGAAGCGTTGAGGTGAAGCCCACAGCCAGCGACCACAGAATGAACTTCACGTACTTGTAATTGTACCACAGTGTTCATTTTGTGAAGTTCTGGTGTTTGTGCTTCCCCTGGATGGAGAGAAAAGCCAGCCGAACGGATGGAGGAATGTTAATGGTTTCTCTTTCTCCCTGCTCAGGGAGATGTTTTTTTTTTCCAACCTTCACATCAGACCCCACCTGCTGAGTGCCACAGGCGACACTCTGGTTCTAATTCAAAGTTAATTCTTGGCGATAAATGGATCTCGGCGCCAGCGATGTCCAGGCCATTTCTCTTTCCGAGTGATTAATAGCCGGCCCGTTTTTGCCGCTTATAGCCACGTCATTGATTAAGTGTTGCACACATGTCTCTGTTTAATCAAACGTTAATTGCCGCAGTTGTGCTTTCCTATTAATCAGTGGCTGGCAGCCCGATTCCAGAGACGAGGATTATCAGTAATGCGTGTGGAAAGCTGAATTGAGCTTTTGTTTGACGACTGGCTGGGTGCAGGAGGGCGTGGCTGGACAGGATGACCACGCAGAGGCTGGACGAGCTCCACCGACTGAGCAAAGAACAGGAGGAACGCGTGCAGAGGTTAAGGTAGGTACTCGTACGATTACAGTTTGAACAGACTGACAGGCTTGAGGGATCGAAGGGAACGGAAGTTGAAGGTTCCAGTGAGGTTTTAGGCGCTTGATTGCTTCATCCTATTTATATCCTCTATTGTCTCGGTGACAATAAACACCAGGTAGCCGTTGACATAAATAATATATCGTTCAGCTCTCCTGCCAAATGAGACAAATTAAACTAAAGTACTAATATTTGAGGGAGGCCTTCAGAAGCTCAAGCTAATCACTACGCAGTAAAGATAGCGTGTAAAAATGATTATTGGCATAAATGAACGTGTCTTTTGTGCTATATTTAAGTCGTTGTCGCATCATTTTCCCATAATAATTGAAACAATATTGTTGATTTAGTTTGCACGTCACTGGACTCGCAATTAAACAGACATTTTCCCAGGGACCTGCAACACAAACACAATAATGTCGTGACAAAAGAGCAGGGAATAATGCGGGCTGTGGTTGCAGCGTGTCCCTCCAGCGGCAGGGAGAGCACATGTTCCTATAGGGGCCTCTTCCTAGTCAGTCGCTGGAGACTTCAACACTTTGAGAGAGGGAAACAAAGCACTGACTGTCTGTCGAGCTTTGAGGGCCTCGTGCTGATGGGAGCCTCTGCTTTCCTGCCCACAAACACACCCGAGTGCTTTTGACTCTCCTAATGAATTAATTTACGGCTGCAGATACAATTATTCATAATCCAATCCTCGGCCGTTGCCTCGCGTGTTTCTGAGCAGAAGGTGTTTTGGTGCCCTCCAAGGTGTCACATTTGTCTGTATTAACGAGGATAATTAATGAAATGTAGCTGTAAACAAATCAAATATGTGTTGTTACAAGGTGTTTGACCTATATTTGACCTATTTTTCAGTAGCGGTGGAGAAACTTGGTGGAAAAATAAAGTCGTGAATGTTGAGGAGAACCAAAAGCCTGATTGCTGTTCAGTGTGGATTTGAAGCAGGTTTCAGGAGCTCACCTTCAGCGACAGGACTTGCGTAACAACTTGCCGTGCGGTTCGCTTCACAGGGCCCACGTCGTCTCGCCAACTCGGTGGGCGGAGCGAGCCGAGCGGGAGGCCAGAGGACGGATCCAGCCCCTTCTGGACGAGGCACAGGTGGGCGGACCCGTTTGTCGTCCGGTCAGCGGAGAGCGGTTTCCAGTGCCTCATGCTCGTCTGCGTGTCCTGTGTGTGTGTGTGTGTGTGCAGGCAGCAGGCGGCGGCGCTGAGCAGCCGAGCGAGGCTCCGCTGGAGGACCCGCTGGAGGACCCGCTGGAGGACCCGCTGGAGGACCCGCTGGAGGACCCGCTGGAGGACGGTGCTCGCGTGGCGTGGGCTGCCGAGGCGGACAGACGGCTGCAGGCCCCCACCCTGGAGAGCATGCTGCTCCGCATGGAGGAAATCCAGGTGAGAGCCGCCTGGTGGAAATGCCCGCCGACAAAAGGTCATGGTTTGTTTCTAAAAGGTCACCGTGGGGGGGGCTGAAAGGTCGCTGGTGATCGGGCTTTCATTTACAGCGAGCCGTTCTGACGGCTCCGCTCTGTGGATGCTTATTGATGCAGAGTCGAGACTTCATTGTGATGTTGCACAAAGCGCACTATTTGCATGTGTGTTTCTGTTTTGTGTTTCTCTGAGCAGAAGGACCAGGAGGAGGTGAGGAGAAGATTCGCTTCCATCGCCTACTCAGACCCACTTCACTGGGACCGGCCGGCGCCGACAGGTACAAAGACCCGATGAGAACCGACTTCTTTCTCCTGCTCCTCTCTTAACGCTCGTCAGCATTTCTCCGTCCTCCCCTCCCCTCTGATCCCAGGGTCCTTGAGCCAAGCTCCAGGCTCCAGGCCGGCCTCCCCTCAGCCGATCAGGCTCACCAGGCCGGTGCAGCAGCAGACCTCGGCAGCAGACATTGTCCTGCAGAAACCCGTGGAAACTGGGTGGGTTACGGCATCCTTCTCACTTATCTGCCCCAAAAATGATTCCTCTTTGTCGGGCAGTGGAAAAAATGCCTAATAGCTTTAGTACACAACTGCTAATTCCATTAACGCATGATTTACCGTGCTTTTGTCTTTTGCAAAGGTGGAAATCTGAGCGCTAGTGTCATTTTGCACCTCCTGTGAGAAGGAATTATATATTTTGATGGAGTTGGAAGCCCTTTGGTGGAGTGCCCTTGTCACAGGTGGAGGAGTTCAAGTATCTCTGGGTCTTGTTCACGAGTGGGGGAAAGATGGAGCGTGAGATCGACAGGCGGATCGGTGCAGCGTCTGCAGTTATGCGGACGTTGTATCGGTCCGTCGTGGTGAAGAAGGAGCTGAGCCAAAAAGCGAAACTCTCGATTTACCGGTCGATCTTCGTTCCTACCCTCACCTATGGTCATGAACTATGGGTCATGACCGAAAGAACGAGATCCCGGATACAAGCGGCTGAAATGAGCTTCCTCCGTAGGGTGGCTGGGCGCACCCTTAGAGATAGGGTGAGGAGCTCAGTCACCCTTAGAGATAGGGTGAGGAGCTCAGTCACCAGGGAGGAGCTCGGAGTAGAGCCACTGCTCCTCCACATCCAGAGGAGCCAGCTGAGGTGGCTCAGGCATCTATTTCGGATGCCCCCCGGACGCCTCCCGAGGGAGGTGTTTCGGGCATGTCCCTCCGGTAGGAGGCCTCGGGGCAGACCCAGGACACGCTGGAGGGACTATGTCTCTCTATGGCCTGGGAACGCCTTGGGGTGCCACCGGAGGAGCTGGAGGAAGAGTCTGGGGTGAGGGAAGTCTGAGCAACTCTGCTCAGACTGCTGCCTCCGTGACCTGGCCTGGATAAGCGGCAGAAAATGGATGGATGGATGGATGGATGGAGTTGGAAGCATTCTGTGCATGTTGCTGTGTTGGAAGAGCCACAGCAGCTTTTCTCCACAGGACCTGGGTTGCTGCAGCTTTAATGGACCTCTAAACCTAGCTCAAATCAAGTGTTTAAGGCTTTTAACTGATGCACAGTTAGTGTGGATTTTTCCCCCCCACTTGACATGCCAATGCCCTGTAATCACTCAGAGGGAAGAGTCTCTCCCTGACTGGAGAAGCAGACACCACAGAGGTCCTCCGCCGCCTCGGGCTGCTTTACTCTCCTTTTTCGTCAGTGATGAACCCAGAAAGGGGGGAAAAAAAACTAAATAAAAAGTTGTTGACTCAGAGCAGCAGGTGGGAGACTTGTGGCGAATTTGACCATCAGCTAATCAAAGTGAGTCACTGCTGAAGTGCCTCGAGTTCAGTTCCCTCAACAACAACTTTCCCTCCAGAATCATGAACGGCCGTGACTCATCTTAATAAGACGTCTACCGAGTGACGGCTTATTCCTCGGCACTCGGAAATCAAGCATTTAATCTGTGGTCCTTTTCGAGAGGTTTTTATCTTTCATTTTTCATTAGCGGCTGCTTTGGAGGGTGTTCAGCCTCGCAGCCAAGCAGTCATTTGAGAGCTACCAGCTCATTTGTTGTGAGACTCCCCGAGTCCCCGCAGCATTAAACTGAGCTGCCAGCATTGCTTCACTTCTCATTCCGAGTGAGCACCTTAAAAAGTGTTGGCTCCCGCTTTATGCATCTTGACGTCCCTCTTTAATACGACAGTGAGCCCCACTGGACGCTAATGGAGGTTCCTCTTGTGGAGCGACGGCACAGACGTACATTTTGAAGTGAAAACGAATCTCACTTGACAAGTTAAACCCCCCAAAAAAAGCAAATATGGTCCAAATGTGTCAAACTCTGAGCCAAATAAATGACTCAATCTCTGCACGTGTACCATATCAGTATTTCAGCATTAGTCTACTGTTTTATGACATTATTAGGAATTAGGGGACACTATTGGGGGGGGGGGACACTATTCATTTTTTTTGTTTGCGTGTTGGTTAAAGTCCTTCACCAATCACTGCTGATGAGAAACTCACCCATGCAATCCTTTTTTCCCCCCATTAGATGCTCCTTAAAATTACAAACACAATAATGAGATTGTCAGATTTGCTAAATAAACTGTTGATGACTGATGGGGAGAGCGCTTCATGAAACGAGGAGATTATTGTTTCTTCCGGGCTGTTTGCATTTTAGAACTGAGCTACGATGCATCTTTGTCTCCGAACATCTAAAATGAATGAACATCATGACGCCATTAGTCATTCTGGTCACAGTTAAAGAATCTCTTAAGTTCTCCAGACGGTAAAAACTTCCAACAGCTCATTTTTTCAGCGTTCAGACCCCAAGGACTCATTGCGTTCAGAAGTCGGGGGCGAGAAGAAGGAGTTGTGTTTATTTGGCAGGTTGCTTTATGGAGCCGCCGGGGAGTTTCCTCGTAAACTGAGGCGAGTTGTGCTGCAGACTACTTGTGTTTCCAGCTTCACCTCCCTCCCCCCCCCCCGGCTCATAACGGCTTGTTCCTCCAGCTCGGCACGACACCTTCCTGTCGTGGACAAGTGGAATTGGTGACTGCGTCAGCATGGCGGGAGACGTCGGCATTCCCTCACACGACTCGAATCCAACGTGACAAGCGTTCACTTCCCGGTGCTGCCGGAGGGAAACTGTGGCCAAAGCAAATCTTAGATTGTCAGGATCAATCCTTGGCCGTAATACGGGCGAGCCGGCGGCCAGCCTCGGCAGGTACAGACGGAGATCTGCAAACAGCTTGTTGTTTGTTTTTCCACCGGTGGCTTTTATAGCGGCTGATCAAACTTATGACGATCCTGTTGGTTCTTTGTATTGATGGGGGATGGTGTTAATCCTCCATCGGTGTTGACTCACAGTGTGCAGCGCCGCTGTAATTAGATTTTTTTTTTTTTTTTTTGGCGGGGGGGGGTGAAATGTCTCAGCTCTGACGAGTTGTTTATAACCCACGTTCTTCAGTACACAGGAAGTGGCGTCACGTCTTTGATCATTTTAACACTGTGTGATGGTGGCAGCTTCTCTTCACCCGTGTTTTTTATCCCCCGCCGTGGCCGATAGGCCCCGAAGGGGGATCTTGAAACAGTCTCCGTACGTCCGTACGTCCGTCCGTTCGAACGTTTCTACCTATATCTCGGCAACCCCTGGGCCCACAGTGACCAAACTTCACATGTGGATACATCTCAGAGGGGGAAGGGATACTATGGTGACCTTGACCTAATTTGCATATTAAGTAGGTCACAGGGTCACGAAGTGCTTAAAAACACATTTTGGGCTCTGGAGGCCTAGGTTTTTGAGCTAGGGCTCTGAAATGTTATACACACATGATACACACTCCAGGGATAACCTCCAGTACACCAAGTGACCTGACCTTGACTTTGAAGATTGGTAGGGTCTGAAGTTTGCTCGTCATGGTTGCACAATACATGTATTTCCATATAAACATTTCTCCTCATCTCTCAGCAGTTCCTGGGCCCACAGTCACCAAACTTCACACATGGACACTCCACCTGGGGAGAAGGGGCACCATGGGGACCATGACCTAATTTGCATATCAGGTCACAGGGTCACTAAGTGCATAAAAAACACCTTTTGGGCTCTGGAGACGTATTTTGACATAGCTTATGAAGAAGACCTTTCACATTCTACATAATTATCTACTAGGACCCATGGAACACCCTCTAGTGTACCAAGTGTGCTGCCTTAGAGCTGCTTTGTGAGAAAATAAAAAGCCCTCCGGCGGGGGATTAGCCCAGCAACGGCCTACTTGTTGTTGTTGTTGTTGTTGTTGTTGTTGCCGGTGGGATCGCACCGTTAGATGACGAAGAGTGGCACCGATTTCGCTGCCGCTTCTCAGGCACACGGCCAGAAAAGGGCGACGAGGCAGTTTTCTGAAGAATCACTGTCGTTTTGAAGAAACGCAGCTGTATTTTTAGGATTTGTTTATGAATTCGCCGCCAAATTGATGGTTAATGTTGCTTCTGAGCCGCGACCTGGAAGACCTGCACTTGTTCGCGTGACGTTCCTGTTTATTCTCTGCAGTCGCCGTCGCCACTCGTCGCTCTGCCTTTGTCCTCCACAATGATATTTCCTAATCAGCAGCGGTTGTTCTTCACGTCAGCCGGCCCGTCAAAAAGCTGCAGAGACAATAGAGGCGCAATTTTATCTTTGAGCACATCAGCAGATCAGATTTGTCTCTCCACGGCGAGGAGCTCCGTCACAGACCGTGACCACCACCACCACCACTCCGTCAGCAGGTCAAACGAATCAATGGCGAGTTGAAAGCTTCACTCGGCAATATTGTCGTAATTGTCAATTTGTTTTACGCGTGTTGCTCCTTCAGCCTCCTGCCCTTTGCCCATTCGCAAGAGTAATTCCCAGTGCAGATTGAAACCACCAACCGCATCGCCGAGTCAGCACAAACTTAATAGGCTGCAACTGTTTGCCCCCCCCCAAAAAAAACAACAGCCTGGAATCGGAGATGCTTGTGCGGCAACGTGAGCCTCCGTATCGTCTGCGTTTGGCTTCGCGGTTAATCACAGAAATGCAGAAGCTCTTGAGGAGCACAGATTGACGGGAATATTCTTAAATTCCTTGAATCCGCCAATATATTTCATAGGACAGGTCGTCACGCACCACAAACACCTGGCGCCGACATTCCTGCCTCTCTTTTGTTGCACATAAACCCTTTCACAAAGAAAACGCAGAAAATAAATCTTGCTCTTGCAGAAGGTGGCTTTTTTTTTTTTTTTTTGGTTTGTTTTTTGCCAAAATGTCTGATTGGCGTCTCTCCCTCGTCTCAGGAGGCCCAACTCGTCATTCCCGCCATCAAACGTCACTCAGGGGAAGTTCTTTCCTTTTGTTTCCGCACACAGGTTCCAGTCGGAGAGCAGCCTGGCGGAGGAGGAGGAGGAGGAGGAGGAGGCACCCCAGGACCAGCGGCGGCCCGGGATCGGCGCCGTCGTCCCGGCGCCCACGAAGAGGAACACGCTTCTGTCGGTGCCGGGACGCATGCTGGGGAACATCCGGCGCTACCGGGACGACTACGACTCCTACCTGCGTGACGCCGGCAGCTCCAGCCCCCAGAACGTCGCCCAAAGGTAAAAAAAAAAAAAAAAAAAAAAAAAATCTAATCCAGAAATGTATTTATTTGCTGCTTTTAAAGGTCCGTGTCCAGAAGCTAGTACGACGTTCGTCACCGGTGGAGACGACGGTGTGCAATGAACCGAAAGAGCATCGCTTTCAGGTTGTCTTGGCGACCAACTCGCGTAAAATTCAGCGTCGTGAGGCTCAGTTCACACACACACACACGATTCAATTATTATTTGATAAATAATCAATTTATTCAAATTAATTATTTTTCATTAATAAATTACTTTTGATAATTTCTTAACTTTTGAGTAATTACTCAATTACTCTAGGAGTTGCTGATGAGTAACTCACCGTTTACTTCATTAGTGATTCCAATTTTTCCCAAATTACTTTCAGTAATCCATTACTTACAGTAATTATTAATGCTAATTACCAACCCTAAATCCCAACAGTATTGTAACAGGTAGCCCTGCCCGCCACCACGCCGTCGGTTAAGGAGACGTGTTTGTCCTTCAGCTTAAGTAACGTCAGTACTTTAACCGCCGCAGCCGTTATCGAATGTTTTGTATGTCATGCATGTTAAAGGTAATCGAACTGTGTTTTGCTAATGGTGATCAAATGTGATTAAGAGAAACATGTTTAAAGAATAACTCATTTAATTAAGATTATTATACTCCATTGATGTCGTCCAGTCTCAGTTTAGGTAGGATCGACGGAGAATCGTTTTTCTAAATTTCAAGTCCAGTAAATAAGTGAATACAAACTTTCCCCAACAGTTCAGTGAGGCAACGACTGTCAGTTCTACTCGACACCACTAATAATGTAATAATGAGACCATTTCAGATGGAATAAAGACAATCATGACAGTAGTTTTCTTTGAATTCAGGATTTTCCCACCGACGACCACGAGGGCCTGATAACAGCCTCGTCCTCTCTCGTCCTCTCCGGAGGTTTTTTTTGCTCGTTATTCTTTGACACGTCCGTGTGGTTTGGATGTCGGAACAAGCAAACCCTCGCCGAAACACCTGCGTCCTTCCCGCCGTCTGACGGACGAAGCAGCTGCGCAGGAGGCGGCGAGGGTTTGAGGTTCCCGCGGCGTCTCTCCGCTCTTCGTCTCTCAAATGTGGGTTTTTGCGACGGAAGCCTGGGTTGGTGGCGTGCGGCTGTTTGAGGCCTTTCCTTGCACTAATGAGATCCGGTTGTTTCTGGGGTCTGGCTCCTCGTGGGTCTCGCATCAAAGGACGCAAAGTTTTCGGGAGACAGAACTGCACTTTCTTCCGAATATAAAAAAAAAAATACAAAACAACAAAACATTATTGCACGAGAAATGAGCCAACTATCTGCACATCTCTGGAGACGGAGGGAAGTTACATTCGAGCTTTACACCCCCTGCGGTTCTGACGTGGAGCAGAACCTCCCCCCATGTGGCGACATGGTTAATGAGCAGCACCACCAACTCCGACTTCTGACGCATAGAAAGAAAGCAGAAAACACGGCGTGTTCATGTTCCCACGGCTCCTTTCGCCTCGGGATTCAGTATGTCGGTGAGTTTTTCCTGCTCATGGTGGACATTCTGTCATGACGACTCGATCCATCGCTTCCAGGCGCTGGAATCGGTGCAGGATTCTTAACCGGAGTCTTTGAAATCCGCCCCCGCCGCCCCGCGTTTCAGTGCAGAGCGTCTTTGTGTGAAACCGACTGTCCTGTGGTCGTCTTCCTCCAGCGTCGCAGACGAGCTGCTGTCGGAGGCCCTGGCCGACGTGGCGGCGGAGTTCCAGGACGTGCTGGAGCAGTACGCCGCCGCCGTCTTCACGTCGGAGTTCCTGCAGCCGCTGCCGTCGCCACCCCCCCCGGCCGCCGTCGGCCACTGACCACACGAGCGTCTCTTTCTCAATGTGCTTTTCTGGACATTCCTTTAAAACGTAGGATTGTGATTATTTATTATTTTCATCGCACATTTGAGAAGCAGATTATTGCTTTTTTTTTTTTTCACAAGTTGATCGATCGCTCGTCTGACGAGACGCCGTCGACAGTTTTAATGGTTTGTT
Source organism: Blennius ocellaris (assembly GCF_963422515.1). Taxonomy (NCBI): domain Eukaryota; kingdom Metazoa; phylum Chordata; class Actinopteri; order Blenniiformes; family Blenniidae; genus Blennius; species Blennius ocellaris. The sequence goes on along the minus strand of NC_137651.1, from coordinate 28,955,860 downwards.
TGTCTCATTGGTCTTTACTGTCCGTCTGTGTCTGTGACTGGATTCCTCTGGGAAAGTGAGTGTAGTGGAGATGAGCTCGGAGAGACCATTACCCCCCCCCCCCCCCCCCCCCCCCATTGCACTCTATTTTCACACGGGAATGTAGAAATAAAAGAACTGCATCCCGTCTCCATCATGAGTTTACTCTGCCGTGACTGTTTCTTCTTTTCTTTTAAAGTCTTAATAAAGGGACTTATCCAGGTTTTTCTTCTTGTAATTATTATTATTATTATTATTCCCACAGTGATGTGAAGCATTTGAGCAGTGGCGTGTGAGCAGAAGGTGTTGAATTGGATTTAGCGCTCACTTCCTAATCGTTTGTTTTCCATACAGAAGTTCTCCACTTTATATTCCGCCCGTCGGAGAGGCTGGGCGTCTCAGGTGAGTCAGCTGTGCTGACGGAGCCACGGTGCAGGGCGTTCAGTCGGGCACAAATACAAAGTGTGGAGCTCAGGTGGAGGCAATGCCGACCGGCTCGGAGACAAAAGACGTTTTGTTTTTTGGGGGTTTATTCTTCTCACAGTGGCTAATTATCAGAGTTAATTTGTGAATAAAATAAATAAAATCATGTTTCCATTCAGGTACATTTGTTGTTTGCTGCTCTTCAAATGTTGCCTTCAGCTGTTGCTGAGTATTTATTCCAGGCAGGTGTGAAATTTGTAGGTTTAAAAAAAATTAATAAATACAAAAAACGGAAATAAGCTATGTAGACATATATGCATATTAGATTAGATTCAACTTTATTGTCATAACAAATGCAACGAAATGCAGTTTAGCGTCTAAACCAGAAGTGCAATATCGCAAGTATCAGATATTATACACAGATAAATATATATGCATAGCAGTGTACATTCCTATATATATATATACATATAGACATAAACACAAATATTTACATACATATATACACACAAACATACATGCATTCATACCCATACATACATGATACATTTCCTACATTTACACCTACACATGTTATATATACATATGTTATATCGCGGCGGGGGGGGGGGGGGGGGGGGGGAGTCGTTGACTGGTAAAGATTTCTCCCATGTTGAGATGTGGTCAATCCACCTTTCTTTGCATTTTTCTGATTCAAGTCGTAGTGAGAAAGCCGGCTTCTCCACACTAGATATATTTTGCATAACGTCTCCAGTCGTGATGTTTCTTTCCTGCAGCCGGCATTATTCTATATAGATATCTGTCCCCTTGTACTTGTTATTCCCGGGCTCGCTTTCCCAACGTATAGATCCTCAAATTAATTTTTTTTTTTTTTTTTTTACCTCAATTTATTTTTTTAATTTAATTTAATTAATTTTTCTTCTTTATTCTTCTCACAGTGGCAAAATAAAAAAAAAACAAAGAAATTTGTAGGCTTATTAGTCACAGATACCGTGTTGTCGGACAGTCTTGCCATCCTGAAATGCTTCACTTGAAAACACCGGCGACTCTCTTTGTGGCAGCAGCTCGGCCTCATTGGGATTATTGATGAAGCTCATTATCAGTCAGTACGTATGAGGTTCTTGTCTGGAGCCAGTGAAGAAGCAGAGAACCTGCAGGCAGCAAACGGAGCCATCAGGTCAGATGTGTGACTCCAGCAGAGTTGAGTTATGTGGCGGGGAAAAAAACTTTTTTATTTTTAAATTTTCTATTATTGGAGTGTAAAGCGCAGCTGAGAATTGACTCTGACATTCAGAGTAACTCACTGCAGCGCGAGGAGCAGCGTGGCCTGCGTTACTCATCCATTACTCATTTGAAAAGAAATATGCTCTTTTGAATGAAACTGGGTCTCAGCAGGTAGTAAAAGCATTCACACTCGCCGCTGTATGCAAATGTGTTTGTGAAACCGAATGTGAGCGAAGCCGACTCACGGCTGTTTAAGATACAACCGCTTGTTAGGAGCTTTATTTCATGATTTATTACTGCACAGGTTTTTTCTTTTTTAAAACGAAAACAGAACACCTGCGGATCAATCAGCTGTTCCATCAATCGACCAGCTTGTCTCATGAGAGGGACTGATAGAAGAGAAGGACTCGTCTTCAGGCCCGACGCCGTCATGGAATCATACAGGAGCTTGTTTAAAACCCCGACGGTGCAATTATTCATCCATCCATCCATCTTCTCTGCCGTCTCATCCGGGCTGCTGGATCACACACACACACACACACACACTCAGGGCTCGGAGGACATCCACAGTACCAGTCTTTAACAAAAACACGGATTTGCTCCAATCGCCTTCCTCCCACAGTCGCTCGTACGCATCTTTAAAAAGGTTTTGATTTCATCCAATAAAACCACCTGAGTGAGACTCCTGGCTTGCGAACGCAAAGAAGACAAATCAACAAGTGTGTGTGGGGGTAAAATTCCACTTTCCATTGACGGATACAGCAAATTTCCAGAGTAACTGTAACTGACCAGAGGTTCAAATGTTAAGGCCCAATCCCAATGGTCGGAAGCTCCATACGGCAGACGGCAGCGCTACTGCCACTCTTACTAGTATAAAACACAGCAGGTTTATATAACTTTAGAAGCGTATACATGTGAAATGAGAGTCCTTCGGCGCCATGTCCTCCTACCCCTCTGTTTAAAGTGTGCATCTGGAAACGCTCCGTTTAGAGGGGTGAATAGCCCTCCGCCTCTGCACAGTAGTGAAGTGGGACGCCCCTCAGACTCTCGTGAAGGAGGGGTAGGGGTAAGATGAAGGGCTGAGGGGGAGAATTGGGATTGGCCCTAAATGTCCCTTCTGTGATCGCCGAGGGCAACGGTCCATCTAGCGTAGCCGCTGTGGTGCTCTCGCTCTTCTGAGAAGCTGTAAACCGTCGATCTGAAACACCGTCGACCGTGTGAAGATCAATGACGCCTCCACCGACGTTGCGTTTAGTGTTTTGTTTTACGCTGAAAAGGGGAGATGGACAAAAACGCACTTAATTAACAAACATGGCGCGAAGGTCTGTGAAGATCTGTCGATCACTGAAGGCGCGTAAATGTCAACATACGAATGTATGAACACACGCACGTCATCCTTTTTCTACTATAATATGAGGAAGTCGATGATATTGGACTTGGTTAAGTATCGAGGAAACGTCAAGCTGTTGCTATGAAATGGATGGTTTTTTTTATGTGGAATTTGGGTGTTTTCATGGTCGCTTGGAGCTTTTTCTTCTGATTCGTCTTCTTTATTTGCACGACCACACCAGTTTAACATTGCGTAATATATATTTATATAAGCTTCTTTTGTTCATAGAAAGCCAAAATACGCCAAACATACCTCTCACCGCCGTATAGAAGATAATTAGTCAAAATTGGAAGGGAAAAAAAACCCCAATAGGAAATCCTCCATTCAATTAAAAGGCTGGCATGACTTCTGAAAGGCTTAGAAACTGATGGAGTAAAAGAAAGGTCACATTAATAACATGAAATGTGTACTCAAGCAGCAGAACGAGAAGTATCAATAGGCAGCAGAGGTGTGTGAAACAGCCAAGCCCTTGTATCCAAGAGTACTTGATGTGAAGTAACTGAGTATCTCACCCTGCGGCGTGCTGCTGAATATCTGCACATGAATATTCATATTTCTTCTCAATGGTCATTTTCTAAGCAGAGAGTTGCATTTTAGAAAAGAAACAGGGATGAATCTGCTCATAGCAGCTTTTTGACTGACGTTTGCTTTGTGTCTCAGAGTTGAGGTTCTAAAGCCCTCAACTCTGATATTCTGAGGTTCTACAGACCTCAACTCTGTCTTGTGTTTGAATAAATCGCTGCATCTGGGCTGTTGTGTACGATGGGACTCACTGAACCACCGAGTTTGACAGAGGAAATAAACTCATGAAGCAGAGCAGCACCGTGAAATCGTTATTTATATTGTGAAATATTTATATGTGGTCTTTACATACGATTAATTGGTATTTTTTAATGAATTATCGACACATGGTGTATTTATTTATTTAATTTTTGCACATTTAGACCATGAAATAATGAATGAAATAGTGAAACAATTATGTTTTGTTTTCTTTACATAAAATGAATTGATATTTTCATGAATTATATTACATTTTTTATCAATTAATGAAACATTTAAATAATTATTTAATGATGTATTTATTTCATTTTGGCACATTTAGTCCCCCACAGTTGAGAGTGTTGAATGTCGATCAGTACAGAAGCGGAATGTTGCTTTCCTCCATCAGTTTCAGTGACAGAGGCAGAGGTGGAGATCAGCTGAGGGACGAACTCCAGTCGCCCATTAGGTGACGCATCTGTCACATTAAACCTCACAACTAGATTTAAAGGATTACCAGCTGAGGATTCATATGCTTCATTTCTCATTTGATCCCTGGAAAGCAGAGGAGGAGGAGGAGGAGGAGGAGGAGGAGGAGGAGGAGGAGGAGGAGGAGGAGGAGGAAACCCTGACTTCCTGTGTGTGAGGAGGATTTATTTTGACGGGGCTGCTTTTTATTTTGAGGTACTTCCTGTCAAAGAAGAGCCTGAAAGAGGAACTTCTTGCTCTGCCTGGTGGAAGATTTGGCCTGACGTGGCCTTATGGAACACACAGCACACACACACACACACACACACACACACACACACACACACACACACACACACACACACACACACACACACAGATCAACTTGTGATTCCTTTAATGATACATTAAATTATAGTTTTGTGCTGATGTGTTGTTTTTACTATATATATATATATATATATATATATGTGTGTGTGTGTGTGTGTGTGTGTGTGTGTGTGTGTGTGTGTGTGTGTGTGTGACATTATGTGCAGTGTTTGTAAAGTGCGTAAATGAGGAAGGAATCTAAACTCCACACATCATTTATTTTACCACAATTTCGCACATATAAGTCATTTTGACTTGTGCATGACTTATACGAAATTGTATATTTAAGAAAGAAAAAAAAAGAAAGCTTGGAGCTTCTCACGGGTCCAACACACCACCACCATCCAGCTGCTGTGAGGTGGGAGACTTTCCCACTGCTCCACTGCTCCAAGGACCCCTGTTGGTTCCACACTTGATGAGAATCTTACGTGATGGTTATTGCTTTTTTTTTTTTTTTTATTACGCTCAACTTTCATTTCAATATTTATTTCCAATCAACCACAGATGTTTGACCAATGAAACAGTGAATGTATGTACAGATGTGTGTCATTGTGTTAATAAATCCTCCACACACACACACGTATTGTATATATGCTGTATTTTATCATGATTTATTTTCACAAATGACACGTTTTAGTCTGCAGCAGGTTGAGAACAGCAGTGAGACGCGGCTCGTGGGGGGGGGGGACGCACGCGCGCGCGCCGCTGGAGGCAGTCGAGTCTCGGGGAGAGAGAGAGAGAGAGAGAGAGAGAGACAGGGAGAGAGAGAGAGAGAGAGAGAGACAGGGAGAGAGAGAGAGAGAGAGAGAGAGAGCGAGAGCGTCACATGTGAGTCCAGTCTGCACAGATACACGCCGTCAAAGTATGTCTGCGGCTGCAGGGGCGCGTCGACGCGGCCAGCGGTTCCACTCAGGTGAATGAGAAGGGCTCCGCCGCAGCTCCTCTCCTCCTCCTCTCCTCCTCTCCTCCTCTCCTCCTCCTCCTCCTCGCTGAGAGGAGACCCGACGAGGCGGCTGCGGCTCCTCGGTGCCCGCTTCACCCGGGACTCGGCAGCCCAAACTAGCGGACCACACTGACGCGACGCTCCGCGGAGTAACCAGCCATGGCCAAGGAGGCGCGAGTCAAAGGTAAAGGCTGAGGGCACCCTGCTGCTGCACGCTGGGGGTGGGGGGGGGGGGGGAACCTGCGTTCCTGACGCGTGCTGCGCCGTGCGAGGAGGGAGTCTGTCGGAATGCGCGAGCGGCGTGTGTGTGTGTGTGTGTGTGTGTGTGTGTGTGTGTGTGTGTGTGTGTGTGTGTGTGTGTGTGTGTGTGTGTGTGAGTGTGTGTGTGTGTGTGTGTGTGTGTGTGTGACTCAGGGTTTTGTGACGCCGCAGGGTCACACCGGGGGGGGGGGGGGGGGTTCGTCCAGGTGAGCGGCAGCCGGTTTGAGCACTGACTTGCACGAGCAGCTATTTCTGTCGCGCGCTTGTAGATCCAGGATATGATCAGATAATAAATATAAATTTATTAAAAAATTTTTTTTTATCTGCGCTCATCTCTGGTTCCATGCAGTGTGTGTGTGTGTGTGTGTGGGGGGGGGGGGGGGGGTCACACCAGGACTGGTGACTGTTTTATATTCCATCAGCAATAAATTCAGTTCTGAAAATATTTTTTTCCAAACTAAACGATCAACTCAACACTTACTCCTTTAGATTTTGACTTTTTCTTTTAAAAATAGAAAAATGAAATCAAAACTAAAACAGAAAAAAAAAAACTCCCTCAGACCTGGTGAACAAGTGTATCTGCAAAACTTTATTCAGCCCCCCCTCACCAACCCCCCACCCCCCATGGTACCGTCTGGTCATGCCAGTAAACAAACATGGCGGCCCCCATGTGACCCATGTGGGTAGTTTCATAGTTAACTCTAATAGCATCCGATTCTTCATCAGGCCATACAAATGTCATGATCTCTCCACTTAATTCTTGTTCTCTGTACACGTTTTTTTAAAGTTTCATTACAACAAGCAAGTAACGGCGCCCTCCTGTGGCCTGGCAGACCAACTCCACCGTCGTCGGCGTGTCCGCTGCTGCAGTGTCGTTATTAGGCGCCGTGTCGTGAAACGTGTTTCGCCGCCGCTCAGTCAGGAAGCCCCAGCAGCTTTTGCGAGTGCTGTATCGATAAAGTTTGTTTGATTCACGTACGTCTGTCGCGTTTAACATGCCGTCATTCTGAATTCACAGCACCTGGGAACAGTTGGGAGTTCAGCTCGTCTTTTTTTTTTTTTAAATACATATTTTGCACGTTGATTGAGGCTAACGTTGTGATGCACAGCGCCGGTGTTCCAGATACGGTCTGATGGAATGATGGCTAGAATTGCAACACGAGAGCGAAAGGACTAAAGCAGAGGGTGGAATTTCATGAAAACAACAAACCTTTAATCAATGCGCTGTTTTATTTGACTGATTGTCACGTTGCGACTTGCACCGCAGACAATCTGCCTTTCAGCCGTCACGTTGCCGCCCGCGGTGAAAGAACTGCTCTGGTTGCAGCTCTACTTTGACTTTTAAGATAAATTCCTTTGATGTGTGTTGGTCCGGCCTGCTGGTGAAGTAGCTTTAATTACTTGGCAGGGGAGTGATTATTTTTCTCCGTTCTGTATCAATGAAGGGAGACGCGCTGGATGGGGAGCATTACTTTGACACCACGGGTGTGAAAGTCGACATTTTATCCAGCTTTTCAACACTTTCACATGGTCCCGTTGGCCTACAAACCTTCAAAGTTTATTGGTTTTCCTCCATTGGAATGTTGGATCCTCGGAGCCGCGTTCAGAATCTGCTGTGTCTGTGTGAGCTGGACTGGCTCCGCCCCCACACACGCCCATCTATTGGAAGAGGAGTAAGTACTTCCTCTCGTGGCGCCATGTGCCAGAGCAGAGCCGAGAGTAGTTAAAGGGGGAGGAGCCTACCTTGATTGTGATTGGCTGAACCCCCCGATGACACTATATAGGGTTTGATTTCTGATTGGCTGCTTGGAGCAACACACTTTTTAAAAGAGAGAGAGAGAGAGAGAGGACACACTTTCTACACTTCTGGGATGTCGTTTCTGGTCTGGAGACGATTCTTCCTGCTTGAGAACCTTCAGAAATCACTTTCCTTTGAAGTTTATGTGACAAAATTCTGAAGTTCTGCATTAAAAGAAAATATGTCGTGACCATTCTCGTTGGATGCAACAATGAGTAAACTTTTATGAAACACTGACTTCAATGAGCACAATTTAACATGAGAGTAATGAGAGATGCGGCTTTGAACAGACGGCAGATTGAGCATGAAGCAGTCAATAATTCAGTAATGAGGAAAATGAATCAACAAAGCTCCCTTTGATTTATGAGACCGAGGCGGAGATTTCTGGGTCACCGTTTGCGAAGTTTACTTCAGACGGGTCTTTTTGCCGTGCCGAATGAGAGCGGCTGAAGCGGGAGGCGCCTCTCTGCTCACCAACACTTTTTGTTCTTCCGCAAATCAAATGCTTCCACGTTCTTAGTCGACAGTCTCACGGGCGGGATCGGCTGCTCTGGAAAAAAAATGTTTTTCTTTTTTTAATTTCAGCAGCTGCAGCTGGAAATCGTCTCCACTAAATCTGAATTATTCTTTGCTTTGAGGCTAAATTGAAATTCACTTGCAGGGCGAGGCCTGCTGTTGCTCCTGCCGAGGCGCCGGCGCGTCGGCGCTTTGCGAGGCGCCGGTTGTCGGAACACCAAGCAGGCAGCGGATGTGTTTTCGAGTCACGTGCCCCGACGGTTCTTCGTGAAACGTTCTGTTTTGGGGTCCACTGTAATTTCTCCACTGTCTCTTTACGTACGCAGATCTAATCTTTGTCATTTTCAATTATACGAGCACTTCGGGGGATCGGGCATTGTCTGAGCTCTCTCTCTCTCTCTCTCTCTCTCTCTCTCGACTTGCTTGAAAGCAATTTCTTGGTTCTAAACCGTGAAATAAAAGCAGGAGTTGCTATATATTTCCCCGTTAAAGTGCAGCGGCCATCGACTTTTAATTTCACGTCCAGATTGAACGACCGTACAGCAAAACGGAGCAGTTTTAATTGTCCTGGAAGGTAATTCGAGCAGAGTGGTGAGGATTTAGGGATTACATGCGCCGTGCCGATTAAAGCTTCCATCACTGCATAAAGCAGGTGAGACTCAAATCAAGGAATGACGATGAATTTCCCCATAGATGTTGTTTTTTTTTTTTTTTAATGTCTCACGTCAGACGATTCCTCGTTCGTTTTGGGCTTTTTCTGTGCAGTTTGCATGTTCCCCCCGTGTCTCTGAGCGATTCCTACCACGTCGAATACGTACGGCTTTTACAATCCTGTATATAAAGATTCTACCAGCCAGACTTGTGCTTTGAAAGAAGAAACCTCCACTGAGGAGCCCGACATCAACCAAACTTCACCGCTTTCCCAGAGAATGGACATGGAGCTTGTACCTTTTAGTCGATGATGATTCAGACTCGGGGGTCCGTCCACACCAGGAACCAGATTCACCTGAACCAGATGTTTCTGGCCTGTCGTCCACACCAGGAACCAGATTCACCTGAACCAGATGTTTCTGGCCTGTCGTCCACACCAGGAGCCAGGTTTACCTGAACCAGATGTTTCTGGCCTGTCGTCCACACCAGGAACCAGGTTTACCTGAACCAGATGTTTCTGGCCTGTCGTCCACACCAGGAACCAGGTTCACCTGAACCAGATGTTTCTGGCCTGTCGTCCACACCAGGAACCAGGTTCACCTGAACCAGATGTTTCTGGCCTGTCGTCCACACCAGGAACCAGGTTTACCTGAACCAGATGTTTCTGGCCTGTCGTCCACACCAGGAACCCGGTTCACCTGAACCAGATGTTTCTGGCCTGTCGTCCACACCAGGAACCAGATTCACCTGAACCAGATGTTTCTGGCCTGCCGTCCACACCAGGAACCAGATTCACCTGAACCAGATGTTTCTGGCCTGCCGTCCACACCAGGAACCAGGTTCACCCGAACCAGACTCGGTTCACCTGAACCAGATGTTTCTGGCCTGTTGTCCACACCAGGAACCCGGTTCACCTGAACCAGATGTTTCTGGCCTGTCGTCCACACCAGGAACCCGGTTCACCTGAACCAGATGTTTCTGGCCTGCCGTCCACACCAGGAACCAGGTTCACCCGAACCAGACTCGGTTCACCTGAACCAGATGTTTCTGGTCTGTCGTCCACACCAGGAACCCGGTTCACCTGAACCAGATGTTTCTGGCCTGTCGTCCACACCAGGAACCCGGTTCACCTGAACCAGATGTTTCTGAGGCGGTTCTAGAAGAGTGAAAACAGGGTTTTATTTTAACACGGGTCCCAGAGTGTGGAAATTCTAAAACGCCGGCTTAGCAAAAACGATCATCAGTGGAAAAAGCATGACATAATAACCCCCCCCCCCCCACTGCGGTCCGTGATGTCATCAAATAACCACAACAATCAGGGACTACAAGCTCCGGTGGAGCTGCAGAAGCTACATGATGCTAACAGCTAAGGGCGCGGCCATAGACCTATAGAACTAGAATTATATAGAGCTCTATGAGCTGGAATCTACTTCTAAAGGTCTATTTGTATGTGTTCTATGTGTCGTCTTCTGCATTTTTTTGGTGTGTTTGGTGAGTCACGGCGCCCCTAAAGGCCCGGCATGTGTACTACACGCCCTGAAGCCTCGCGTTCATAGTGACGTGGCGACGGAGGATCTGTGGAGAAAAGATCTGGGGAGAGAAAAGATCGTTTTCCTCGTGGTGCGCATGTTCCCTCACTTGGCTTTCCCCGGATTTGCAAATACAACAGTTTGATGTGTTTTTATCTGATCTGCGCCGTCAGTCGCTGTTAGGATGGCGATCAGTTGTATCCCTCCCTGTGATGGAATTAATTCAGTGGAAGAGGGGATGTTCGGAATAGCTGATCGGGGAGTAGACGCCTGGCTGCTCCTCCTGGAACATCACAACCTGCGTGGATATTTTACTTCATGTCAGAAACTGGCAGAAAAGCGGTGTTTCTGTTTGTTATGTAAATTTCAAGGCCGCCTTTCAAGTCACTGCCGTCACGTCGGAGTTTTCGAACATGCTCTATTTCTCACACGTCGGCTCGCCGCCATTTAATGGAACCCTTTAAGTAGCTGCTGAGGAAACTCTAAAGCGCCAACTCCCGAGTTCCGCCTGTTCGTGTCCCCGAGGCGACTTCCACCCCCGCTGAGCTGCGAGCCCGAGGCCAGACAGGCATTCTGGTGCTCGATCTCCCCGCGGACATTTTGCCCCTGTAATCACCCTTGAACATCTCCCGTTGCCTCCTCTGGTGGAGTCGGAACCGATCCCCACCGCCAGTCCTCCGGTTGACGTCAGCGAGCGTTTCAGGTGGGAGGGTGAGATTGGTCTCCTCGGAGCGTTTCCTCCGTCCTTGCAGTTATTGGCTCAGTCTGAAAGCATTTCTTTTCAGTTGCAGCCCGGCCTGCGGTTCTGCCGAGGCTCAGCGTGCAGCTAAAAATAGACCGGCGGGATGCTGATGAAGAGTCTCTTGCCGTCTGATGCTTCACCGGCTCTCCAACAAAAGTTTTGACATTTTGTTTTTTTCTGCGGCAATTCCTGCACGAGGGATCCGACGCGTGAACGTGACGGATACTTCACGGAGCGTTTGATCTTGCAAGCGGCCCGCCGAGCGCCGCAGCCTTGTCGCGGCCGTCGCGCGCGCCAGACTTGTTTAACAAACGGCGCCGCAGTGTTCCCCGAATTCTACAGAGGCGTGCGCTAATGCATTCAGCACGCGACCTCCGTCATTGTATTTGATCATACAAAACGATGTTAATTCAGATTTAATAGCTGTTTGTCATGGGGAGGCACACGGCTGCCGGGCCGCTGCGATTCCAAGTGGCGAGGGGCGAAGAGAGGGAGAGAGAGAGAGAGAGAGAGAGAGAGAGACGACTGGACTGTGTCACCATCAGAAGCCTCGGTGCCTCCGGTGACCACAACAGGCGGAAACGGTGTTGAGAACACAGTTTGGTCATATAGAGCAGTGTTTTTCAACCACTGTGCCGCGGCACACTGGTGTTTCCGTGAGATCTAGTTAGGTGCGCCGTGGGAAATTATCCAATTTCACATTTTTTTCTAAAAAACATTTGCTCTCACAGCCGCTGTCAGCTGTGAGAGCAGTGTGTTGCAGAGTAATCATGTATAAATACTCTTCACCACTAGATGGCAGCACAGAACTTTGCCGTTGAAATGGAAACTGAAAGACGTCAGTGTGGTTCATCTCCACCTCCTGCTACCATCTTGTATCAAAGTACTGTGTCAGTGACAGTGATGGAGAAGTTTTTGAAAAGGAAGAATGTGAACCAGGATCTCAGCTCTTCATCCATCAGGTCCAGGTTTCACACTGAGTCAGTAAAAATAAAAAAAAGAAATTGGGAAATACTTTTTTTCTGTATTTATTTGATTCCTGTTGATAAAACGTCGATGAGAATGACTTTATATTGTTAATAGAGGCTACAGAGTTTCACCTTTTAACATTTTCAGGTGGTGGTGTGCCTCCAGATTTTTCCAAAGAAAAAAGTGTGCCTTGGCTCAAAAAAGGTTGCAAAACACTGATTTAGGGAATGTTCACATTCCCGTCTGGTCGGGACCAGAGCTTTCCTCTCGGAAAAAAACGTTTGGTTGGCCGACGAGGACACAAGCTGTGGTGAGGCGGGGCGGAAGGACGATGGCGTAGAGCACAGTGCATTCTGGGTAGTGCACAGAAAGAAAAGAGTTTGAAAAGGTCTCGCGGCCAGACATGGAGTAGCGAGGAAGACGTCGTGAGGAAGAGTCTCGTTGATGCATTTTTTTTATTGTTTTAACTTTTTATGTTTTGTTTATTGTTTTACCATCTGATTGTTTTTATTGCTTTAACTTTTTTTTTTATTGTTTTTATTGTTTTAATGTTTTTATTTTTGCCTCTTATATTTTTATTTCAATGTACAGCACTTTGTCTCAGCTACGGCTGCTTAAAGCGCTTTATAAATAAAGTTGAGCTGAGTTGAGTGGGTGTTTCGCCACGAGCTAACTAGCCTAGCCACCACAGCCAAAAGGGGCGGGACTTCCGGTTTCGGTCGGGACCAATCAACAAGCCGTGTTTCTTCTTCACCTTCTCTCTGGTCAGTGTTCGTCTCAGGCCACGGCGCCCCCTAACCAGCAGCTGGTGTCACTGCAGGACGTCAATGTGAACGATTCCGAACCAGGGGAACATTCCCGGCTCCGCCCCCTCCCAGGTGAACTGGGTCCCGGACTGTCCACGATGTGAAAGGAACACTTCAGACTTCAGAAGATTTTACTGACGCCATAAAGTGCGGTTTCTCTCCCTGCCGGCAAATTCAGCTGGTGTGGCGCCTGCTGCCTTCTGCCAGGACCAGAACTAATGTTTCCAACAACTTCAAACCAATTCTTTTTGAGGCTCCTGCAAATCTGTAATTGAAGCACCTGATTGAGGCTCCAGCTGAATCCTCAAGTGGCTTTTAGAAACTTCCCGTTTAAGAGATGAAATAATGACTTGATCAACGGCCAAAATGCTCAGGAGAAAATGAACTGGCACTGATTTAGATCTTATGAGTTGTTTTTCAGGTGGTAAATTATTCAGCTGTCGGAGCCTCTCAATTATAAAGACTTAACTTCTTACTTTTCATTGTGTGAGGTTAAAGTTATATTGTCCCGGTGAGTCACTGGGTCAAATCCCCTCCTTGAATATGCGCGACTTGGTTTCAACGTCGTCTTTCCGGTGGAGCCAAATGCTGGATCCTCATAACACCTGGAATATTTTTGGTTGTCGTTAATTCCTGCATTCAAGTTGAGGGATGAGGATTTCACACTTCAAGCTTACAAAGATCAGTCGTCTTTGTAAAGAGACTCTCACAAACATGCTGCTCACAATCTGCCGGCACCTGGAAGGAAATGACCAGTAGTTCTGGGTGAATCCAAAGGACGAGCTAAAACTGGACTCAAAATTGGATTCAGCAGTTAAATGGACACATTTTCTCTCGTGACGTCACATTTATTCGTTTGGACGCACGCTGCTTCTCCCCGTCTTTGCAAAAAGTAGAATACAAGTGGCATAAAGGTAGTTTTGGCTTTTGATGCTCTAAACATGGCAGCTGATCCATTTTCATAGATATTTTATGGGTCAAAAGGTAAAAAAAGAACAACTTTGCTGCAGACTATTCTAGCATATGATTTGATTATATGTGTCGCGCCAGCGGCTTTGTGTGATCCATATTCAGGCTGGATTCACAACCAGGTGGATGTAGACGGAGAAATATGGCCTTTTTAAATCAGTTGGAGGAAGCGTGGTTATAGTTTTATATAGGGGTTATATAGGGGCTATATAGGGTCACGTACTACGCTTTGGTGGTTGCAGCTGCTGTGAAATGCAAAAGGCACAAAGTGTAGAAGTAAAACACTGTTTGATTGTGATTACCCTGAAACCACTGGTTTTACTTTTGGAGTGAATGGTGGAAAAACTGTAGCGCAAGTTTTCAGCTTTTCAGACATCAATTTCTATTATTTACTTATTTATTGTTGTTTGGTGTGTGCGGTTTTATGTTTGAGTGGACTTTTTTCTTCAGAGACTGGGTCTATTTTATAGCTTGTGGTTGTGATTTTATTATTCAAGTGCAGTTTTTCTTTTTTGTTTTTATTTAAATGATTTAAAAGCTCTTGACATACCGTGGTAAAAACACAAAAGTTTATTTATACTTGCGTTATTACGATGCCTTCTTACATTTGTGGTTAATTAGTGGACATTAATATCGTTTGTGTGCGACGATATATCGTAGTCATCGTCGCCATAGTCGGCTTGGTTTGGTTCGGTTTGGTTTGGCACAGTCTTGCAATACAAGTTTTGCCCACAAGAGGGTGTATCGAGTCACCAAAAGAGACGACGGCAGCAGTATTTCATTCAACCACGAACCAGTTTGCCAACTGGAGCCACTGTGAACTACAAAAACCCAACGGGATGAGTCAAACATCCTTGACGCCCGGCAAAGGACAGACTGGCAGTGAAGTGACTCAACACAAAATCATTTTCGACTTCACATCGTGCCCCCGGAATATTGAACGCCTCGTCCTCAGCAGTCATCTTGGGACCAGACGTCTCTCCGGTGCGGCAGTAATTATCAGCGTCTTAGTGGAGCCGCTCCATTAACAGTCAATGCCAGTGTTCATCTGCATAGCAGCAGAAGATAAATACCATCCGGGAAGGTGACCGACTCCAATTTTTTGAGAGGATCAATCTCTTTTCTGTCTCTCCCGGAGCGCGTCAATTTTTTTAACTGCGCTGGAACGAGGTTTGATTAAATCGTAGCGCGAGCTATTAATAGGCGCTTCCCTCTCACAAAGGACCAGGCGGATTTTTCTTTATTGTTTACCGTCGAATGTTTGCCGAGGCGAAGACACGAATAGACTGCCCCGTCCCGCTTTTCTCTCCTCGATATTTTTCAGTGTCGAATCACATCTGGGCTCGAGTGATTTTTTTTTTTCACCTTTCTTGTTCATATTGCATGTTGCGGGCTCTCATTTCCGCTCCTCGCCTTCGTGCTCGGGAGAAGAAAAAAAAAAAACATTATTGGATTTCCTCTCGACGGTGTGGATATCACACTCTGACGCTTTGACTTGGCCAATATTAATTCAGAAATGGTTTTCTACCGTCGGAAAAGAGCTCCGTCTGCGTCGTCATCACACATCACAATACTGCTCTTTTGGGTAAAGTTGGTTTCCTGGACTTCCTTGAAAACCAAATGCCGCAAGAAACGTGACCTATTCCCATGAGGTCATTTAAAATGCATAAATACTTTTTTGCAAACGTATATAAATAAAAGGCATCTAATTTATTTGTTATTTTCATTTATGCCTTTTATTTATATATGAAAATAACAAATACATTTAGTTACAAATACATGATACAGGGAAAAACGTAAGCTATACTGGTTAGTATTTTACCTATTTACTCAGTATTTACTGAGGAAATAGATGATATAGCATTAAAATGAGCTTTGCTCAAATAGTTGTGCTCATGAGTGTTTAACTCATGTGCTTAACGCCTGCTCTCAGCTGTTCAGTTTTAAAATGAACAATAATGTACCTCTCACGTCTGTGATCTAAATAATACACTTTAGCATCGTTTAGTCTTGAGAATTAAATTGAGGAATTATTAATAAAATAGTTTATATTGCCATTTTGTATGTAGAGACTTGTAAACTTCACTTCCGTGCATGTGACAGGATTTAGGAGTGCCTTATTTTGAAATTGTATATATGAAAGTAATATATATACAGTATTGAATATCTACATTAGAGCATTCTTATTAGCAAAAGGTAAAGTTTCATATTAGGGGTCATAAAAAGGGGGTGGGGGTTGGGGGGGGGGGGGGGTGGGTTGATTCCATTGGGTTGGTGGCGACTGATCAAAAGCAGATTAGATCAGTGTTTTTCAACCACTGCGCCGCGGCACACTGGTGTTCCGCGAGATCTAGTCAGGTGTGCCGTGGGAAATTATCCAATTTCACATTTTTCAACAACTCTGTTGCAGAGTAATCATGTATAAATACTCTTCACCAATAGATGGCAGCACAGAACTTTGCCGGTGAAATGGAAACTGACAGACGTCAGTGTGGTTAATCTCCACCTCCTGCTACCATCTTGTATCAAAGTAATGGAGTAATGGACAGTGATGGAGAAGTTTTTGAAAAGGGAGGATTTGAACTCCGAACTAGACATGTTGGTGTTTGTCTGTCTTCTATTCCTGCCAGGATCTCAGTTCTTCATCCATCAGGTCCAGGTTTCACACTGAGGGAGTCAAAATAAAAAAAATAAATTGGGAAATACTTTTTTTCTGTATTTACTTGATTCCTGTTGATAAAACTTTGATGAGAATGACTTTATATTGTTAATAGAGGCTACAGAGTTTCACCTTTTAACATTTTCGGGTGGTGGTGTGCCTCCAGATTTTTCCAAAGAAAAAAGTGTGCCTTGGCTCAAAAAAGGTTGAAAAACACTGGATTAGATGATGAAGAGGGATTTCTCACCAGGACCAGGAGTCTTCCTCAGCTCTCCGGGCTTCCTCGTCAGCCTCCAGAACCCACAGCCCCTTAATGGAGGCCTTCCTCACGTTGGCGTTCACACGCGTTCACATTTCAAACGGTAATGCTTACATTTATGCACACACACTCGCACGTACATCCATAATGCATCGCGACACGTCGAAGGATATTAGAGCGGCTTTCTCACAGCGGACACTCTCCTTCCTGTCAGATTCTCTCGCCACACATCAATGTGTAGGTTTTTAAAGCTCACTCTAAATGAGAGAGCTTCTGAATGTGCAGTACCCCCCCCCCCCCCCCCCCCCCCACAATATCTGTATCTGGATATATCATATTTTTATTCAGGATTAAAACAATTTGTCATCATCTGGAATTTTTTGGGCGTTTACGTGTCTAAAGTATCACTTCACATAAATTGGACACCTTTTATTGTGAAAGGTGTTGCGTTATGTGACGTCCACAGATGCATTAATAAATTCTGACCAAGAGCGGTTTTGAACGTCATTTTTGAGGGTTTCAGGTCAAATCTGTGGATAAATGTAGTAAAATGTTCATTAAATGGGAATATTTTCACTTTTCTTTGGCACTAAAAACAAAGAACCTTCGTTTGAGTTGCAGATATCTGTGGGCTTTAGCGCTCCGCTCGTATTTTTTCCTGCTCAGCTGGGATTCGATTGGCGTGTTTCCTGAAGTGAGGCGACCCTTGACACCTCCGGCTTTAAAATATTCACAGTCGTAGACACAAAACACTTCAGTGTGTCTTGGTCTGATGTTCGCCTCGTCTGCAGGCTGATCCCAGGGCCTTTGGCAGGTGTGTGTGTGAATGTGTGTGTGTGTGTGTGTGTGTGTGTGTGTGTGTGTGTCCTGCCTTCTCCTCCCTCTGTCAGCTGGGATCAGCTCTCACCCTGCTGCCTCCCCTGAATTCTATAAAAGATGAATGGATGGATGATTTGTTTCATAATCGGCGGCGGCGGCGGTGGAACAACAACTCGTCCGACTTCTCTGCTTCCAGATTTCTCCATGTCCTTTTCAAGGCGAAGAGGCGAGGTCATTATGAATGTCTACAATTAAAAGAAACCTTCACAAGGATGGTTTCTTCTCGCCGCTGAAGGAAGCAGTCAGCCTGAACACATGTTTTGATGAGTGGCTCCAAGGCTTTGCTCACACTGCAGGGAGAAGCGACCCAATTCAGATTTTTTTTTCTTTTTACTCCCAGTGACTCATATCAACCTGTTTTGTGGCCGTGTGAAAGCGCCAATTCTGATGTATTTTTTTTTCTTTTCTTTCACACCACACTCATATTTTGGACCAATTCTGATATTTTTCCACCTGCGGCGGCTCCGCCAGAATAAAAGCTGTTAAAAGCCCCCCCCCCCCCATTCTCCGTGCCGTCCAGATTTTGTCGTCTCGTATTTAAACAACCACTTGAAAATAAAATGAATTCACATGCTGACCGGCATTGCCACATATGGTGGAATCCCCCAATTGGGGAGCCAAACTTTATTTTGTGCATTTATGTGTTCATGATGTGTTCTTTATTACACATATAATAGTTTTAGGGTTTTATCGGGATTCCTGCACAGATTTATAATGTAAAACACTACTTTGAAATAAACGATAGTTGGGGTTCTACTTCTAAGGTTCCTCCGACTCTGCCCCACCACTGTTGTCAAATAACAATTATTTGAATTTTGAATCTCCAGCCGAGGAAGTCGGGGGAATCCTTCTTCGTGGGCGTGACGTTACGAGTTGTGCAGATCTCGATCTGTTGTGTTTATATCGGCTTGTTTCCCTCTTAAATATTGACGTTTTAACAGTGTTTTGAAGTTATAGTCGGTGTTTTATGAGCCTTGATGAAAGATTGAGCCTGGAAGAGACCAGAGAGAGGAGAAAAGGAGCACAGGCGGCGGGAGAGGCTAGCCGCTATCTCGCGCGGCTAGCGGGAGTTGCTATCTCGGGCAGCTAGTAGACGATCAAGTAATACCTGGACTCATCTTCGGTGATTCCACAGTCGGAAAAGCTCTTGGACATGTTGGATCCAGGAAGCCGGTTGTTCTGCCAAAAGTCAGGAGCCTCAAAGCCTCAAAGGTGAAAACTGGCGGCTGCTGAGGCGAGGAGACGAGGACGAATGGAGGACGAAGCGTCTTCTGCTTCCTCAAACATGTTCCAGACGGCGTCACCGATGGCAGAACGACCTTCTGTGTCTTCTTCATCAATCACTGGGTTTGAAATGATGATGATGATGATGAAATATGGTTAAATTCAGCCTCTTCGTGGTCAAAACTCTGATCCTCCATAATGTAAACACAACTTGGGCGTGTGCACAACCAGTGACATCACTCTATTATTGTCAGAAGCTCCGCCCAGCAGAGGAAATGGCGTCGTTTATCGGCTATTTTCTCGCAGATTGCCGTGTTTTAACATTTTACCCTTTGGCCAGTTAGCATAAAAAATGTCCCTAGAAGCGACAGCCAGAGTGTTTTGGAGGTCGAATTTTCATTTCACTAGGACTTTAAGCTGGTTTCTATCGAGGTGTTTGGGTTTTTACATTATTTGGGCTTGAAACGCCAAGTCACATCTGGCAACCCTGGTGCTGACCGGCGTGCCGTGCATGAATAGCGTCTTCTGTGCTGTGGGACACGAAAAACATCCCCCCAAAAAAACAACCCCCCCCATCAGAATTGAGCATCAAGACCTGTGGCGTGGGCGGAGCCTAATGACTTCAGCGACTGGGGTGGACCAGTTAATCTCCCACGATTCCCTCCGGTGTCTCGCACACCTTTTTCCTTTCTCTGGTCGCTTGTTTCTACGAGTCCAGACCTGCTGCCTGGTGCACGGGTTCCTCCTGACCGCAGGAGAAGACGGGACGAGGCGTCCAGTGCAGTTCAGCGTCTGCTCGTGTAACCGAGGGAGAGGCATGTATAGATTTTCACGTGTGGGTGACGGGAGAAGAGTGCAGAACAGTGTGACTCCTCTTTTTACAGCTCCCTTTTAAAAAAACGTTTTTTTTCATTGGTGTGAACTCTATAGCGTCTAAGAGCAGAACAAGAGGTGGGAGAACAAGCCTCAAACTGTGAAAAACTGGGTATCATGGGAGGAGTGATATCAAGTATATTGAGCAGCAATTATTTGTTTGGAGTGAACAAAAACCATGCAGTTTTTTGTTTTTGTTTTATTGCAACAGCTCAAGGGCATTGGGAGATATTCATACTGTACATGGCCTTGATATTTAACTTGAGAGGCTTTAGAAACAGAATTGCAGAAGCTGATGGTGACGTCTGTGTGAAAACGTTGCTCTGCTAGTTACTCGAACTAAAATAAGTAATCTCCCTAAATAGACATTCATTTCTTTACATCTGCACACACAGAATAGGGATTGACAGTAAACAGAATAAAATATTAGAGTAGGCTTCAGGGCATGTAGTACACATGCCGGGCCTTGAGGGGCGCTGTGACTTTCCAAGAACACACCAAAGACGCAGAAGAAGACCGAGCACATAGAGGTTTAGAAGTAGATTCTTGCTCATAAACCTCGACATAACTCTCGTTCTCTAGGTCTATGGCCCAGCTCCTCCTGCTGCTAGCGTCAGTAGCTTCTGCAGCTTGTAGTCCCTGATTGTTGTGGTTGTTTGATGACATCACAGCCCCGGGTTGTTACCTCATGTTTTTTTTTCCACTGATGATTCTATTTGCAAACTTTGCCATCCACACCCCGGGGGGTTGGACGGCATGAGCCGGGGTTTTAGAATTTCCCCACTAAAAAACCTGTGTTCACGTTTCTAAAACGTAAACCTGGTTCCTAGTGTGGACAACAGGCCAGAAACATCTGGTTCAGGTGAATCTGGTTCCTGGTGTGGACGACGGGCCAGAAACATCTGGTTCAGGTGAATCTGGTTCCTGGTGTGGACGACAGGCCAGAAACATCTGGTTCAGGTGAATCTGGTTCCTGGTGTGGACGACAGGCCAGAAACATCTGGTTCAGGTGAATCTGGTTCCTGGTGTGGACGACGGGCCAGAAACATCTGGTTCAGGTGAATCTGGTTCCTGGTGTGGACGACAGGCCAGAAACATCTGGTTCAGGTGAATCTGGTTCCTGGTGTGGACGACGGGCCAGAAACATCTGGTTCAGGTGAATCTGGTTCCTGGTGTGGACAACAGGCCAGAAACATCTGGTTCAGGTGAATCTGGTTCCTGGTGTGGACGACGGGCCAGAAACATCTGGTTCAGGTGAATCTGGTTCCTGGTGTGGACGACAGGCCAGAAACATCTGGTTCAGGTGAATCTGGTTCCTGGTGTGGCCGACAGACCAGAAACATCTGGTTCAGGTGAACCAGGTTCCCGGTGTGGACGACCCCTGAGACATACTGTGTACTCTAACGTCTTCTGTACATATACAATAACTCTGTGCGTCTTGCTCGAGTCCGGCGGATTCTCTCCAGCTGCTCCACCTCGCTGTTGTACTGCAAAATTGATTTTTTCTTATAAGCTCACTGATTTACTCCCGTTTTCAACAGTGACACATTTTACTTCACGTTTATGAAGTAAAGGCTTATTCATGTGTCCTCTGAGAAACGACGCCTCACTGAAAAGCCACCTGTCATGTTGTTGAGCTGCAATTAGAAGCAGGAACCCCCAGACGCTCTTAATGCATCGCTACACCCGGGCATTTAATGAAGCACAGTTTAAACATTCCGTACGAGTGTAATATTTTAAGCATTTCTCTTTGGCCTTGAGCGCTTCAGGCTATGGCGCTAAATTTCTAAGATAATAGCTGCGAGTGGTTATCGTCCTTTAAATAGCCGATTTTAAAAATGCCTCGTGGTTATCTGGTTCACCTTTATTGTTTTTTTTCTTATCATCTCCGAAGCATTGGTTTGATTTGCCGTCGTCCTCACCAGCTCGTTGTCCAGTCTGGGGCTGGAGGCAGACCTGCTCAGGGTTGTGAGACGGACGAGACAGAAAGATGAATGCGTTTCATTATAAATATTTCAGGAGCGGCACCTGAACTATTTCTTACTTCTATCCCAGAGTTCGTAACGTTTAATCCACAATTCGACAGCATCTTCAACAGCTGCTTTTCAATAGAGGAATAAAACCAGGTTTTTTTTTTGTTTTTTTACAGGTAAGTTGTCTTTACTGGAGTGTTTGTCGCGTGTCTGATGTGCAAACAAGCTGAAAAATAGTGGAAAATGCCTCCGAGCATAATAAATTACATTCACGGGGGGATATTTCCATATCATATACTAGACATCTGCTGCAAACCCTCACTTCAGATGGGGATTGTTTTGTTTTTTTACATTCATGCAAATGTAGATTGAGTGGGTCGTTTTATTTCTTTTGCATCTGTTTTATTCATTTGACTGTTTTTTTTTTTCCCCTCCTATTTGTATGTTTGAAATGGTTTTTTTAAAAATTGATTCTCATTTGCATTGGAAATCTGTGGAAAAAAACACGAGGTAATTCATCAAATAACCACAACAATCAGGGACGAGAAGCTCTGGTGGAGCTGCAGGAGGAGGACCAGGGCCATAGACCTATAGAACTAGAATTATATACAGGTTTATTTCTATGTGCTCTCTCGTCTTCTGCATTTTTGGTGTGTTTGGTGAGTCACAGCGCCCCCAAAGGCCTGGCATGTGTACTACACGCCTGGTGTTGAGCCGAGTTCATAGTGACGTGTGGACGGAATTGTTTTGGAGAAGGCCGGGGGAGAAGAAAGATCTTTTTTTTTCCCGTCGTGTGGATGTGACCTCAGTCACGACGGGGTCGCGGTGGCGGCATGGAGAGCAGAGAAGCCCAGACTTCTTTGTCCCCCTCAACCTGCAGTCGCCGTCACCTGACAGGCCCGTAGCTCCGACGAGTGGCAGACGACTGCGTAACCGTGTAATCTGCGCTGTACATAAACTAAACTCCGGCTGGCGCGAATGAGTCTTCTTTCGCATCCTGCGTCGCTTGTTTCAACAACATTTTGGTGCAGTTGGACAATTGTAAAACAAATGTTTGAAGAAATGACTTGGAAGGAGACATAATATGAGTTTTATGAGATAATAAAGAGACATAATTGTTGAGCAATGCGTTTTTTGAATTCTCCCTGTTTATCGAACCCTTTCAGAAAAACACACCGTAACTCAATTTGAGTAATGATGATAGAATTTAAATAATCTCTTATTAGCCCTACAAATTGTACCTTGACAGCCTATTTTCATTGAAGCATGAGCTGCATGTTTTCTTTTTTAATTGTACATCAACCCATATTCAAGCTTTTTGGTTGGCTTTTGCAAGCGAAAGTTGCATGAACACAGTTCAAACTAGGGTATATGTGCTGCATTTCAAAATAGGATTGGTGTGCTATTTTTAAAAATATGTCAATGATTTAAGCTGGTTTTGGGTTAAAAAAATGAATAAATGTCTTTGTCTTTGAGCGCATGCTTCCTTGCCAGTGAAGCGAAAGCAGGTCGCGTCTGTCAGGAGAGTCAATTGAAAAGGGAAAACTGCAGGATTGTCGGTTCCTTCCTGCTGAGCTCCGTCTTTAAGCGGCTTAGAGCACGACACAATACCGGGGGAGCTTCGTCAGGTTGGCAAATTCTACCAAGAACCTTATTGACGCCTTCAAGAGCAAAGACTGTCTTCATTTTTTCATGTGGCTGTGGCTCCTACAATGGATTTTTTCAGTTTAAAAGCTGAAAAAAATCCATTGAAAAAGCGAGCCAGACATGGAAAAGTGGAAAGTAAATCATTTGAAGGTGTTTAATGATGGTCAACATCCAGCAGGCGTGGCTGAAGCGCCGCTTTGTCTCATTAGCCGCTGTTCTTGTTGCTCTATCTATTAAAATGTAACTTTGTACCTGTAAACTGAGGCACTGTTTGTCGTTAAAAGGTCCTGTCTGCCATCTCCCGTTGAACAAATTGTGCATATTAGATTTATTTGGGTTCTTTGATGGCGGCTGCATCCTGTGGCTGGAAAATATCGAGTTGTTTCAGAGCTTTTCTGGCTGAACCGCTCCTGCCGGACGGAGTTGATCACTCCATACACTTAACTTAGTGAAGGTAAAAACATCTGACACGTCCTATGACACTGTTTGAAAAATGGCAATACAGCGTATGTGTGGTGGAGTCAGGCGGTCATTATAAATGTGACAGATGTGGGGGGTTATAACCTGTGAACGCTGTGGGGCTGCGTCAGTAATGGCTGTCGTCAGCCAACCGTCTCGACCAGCTTCTGTGCAACTGGATAATGGAAAGAAAGAGATGAAAGAAGCTTGGGATGAAGGACCAGTGGCCCCGTGTTGCTCTGATGTGAAGCATTTTAGAGCTCCAGACTCAAGCTTCCTTTGAACACAGGCGAGTGAAGTGCTCCTCTCCCTAGGTCTCCTTGTTATTTCCAGTAAGTTGCACATTCAATATATTATGAAAAAAAAAAAAAAAGGTTTCGTGTCCTTTGGGTTTCCTGCTGCTGTTGTTTTTGGTGAGTAAAGGTGAGCGTGAATTAATGAGAGTGGCACAGAGACTGTGAACTGCAGATTTGTATGGAATTTGATCATATTTTCATAATACTCTGTTAATCCTGGACTCGCGTGTTAATGTAGCGCAGCGCATTCTCTTGGCTCGTTACACTAACTGCGGAATGAGAGTCATAATTTCTTCCTACAAGTGTGTTTGTTTCCCTTTGTCTCCAGTTATGTCCCATATTTTCAAGACGAGTCGACGTGGCATAAATACGTGATACTGGTGTTCACAATGAAATTGTTCAGCCAGAAAAGTAGAATCTGTTCCTTCAGAATCGGGCCGTCGTGTATTTTTCACCCCACGATTTACAGCTTGCAGGGCAAAGCAGACGGAGTAATACCACTGATGACCTGGGGGGGGCAGTGTTGTGCAAACAGTGAACGGAACAAATAACTTAAGCTCTCTCGGAGGACAGACGGTACGAATGTGTTTGTGAAGCACGCCTTCATCATGACCTCGCCTGGACATCGAGACAAAGAAGCTTCAGATGAAATATAATTTTTGCCAATATGCTAAATGTCTCCACGAGCAACACATTACACCCCCACAGGTCAAATTTAAATATTTTCTAAAGGGACAAATATTCATTTCAGCAGTTATGGACCTGTTTTGTTGACGTTCGGTCTCCGTTTGTTGTCCCACGTTAAACGGACAATGTCCACTGCCCTCTGCTGGATGTATTGATGAACCACCACGGCAACGTAAAGGACGCGGGAATGCCGTTTTGAACAACATGTCCAGATTTATGTCCATGAATGAGGCATATTCGGCCTTTTAGCCATCTTGGTTTTCAGTCCCTCACAAGCTTCCCTGACACTGTTTTCTAGAATTAATACGTTTCTACTCTTGTTTTAAATTCTGCTTTGGAGCTGCTTTTGTTTTTGCAGACAAAAAAACCAGAGCATTTCGTCTCGGTAAATGATTTAAAGTTGGATTGAAGTGGTGGCATGGACTGTATTGAAATGTGCTGCAATGGACATGGTTTTCAGTGGCGGTTTAAATGAGCGTCTCCGGAGATGTGGAGCGGAGCAGCGGCCTCGGTCTTTGTTGCGGCGCCGCTCCAGACGACCCTGGGTTTGGCTGAATCGCATTATGCAAGTAAACCGGAGTGATAAGACCTGAGGCCATTTGGTGCTTTGAAAGCAAGTAACAGGATGAAAAAGAAAAGAAGAGAAAAGAAGAAAATCCAACCTTTGACACGCATGAAACTATTAATCACCGTTTATGTAACGTGCGTCACTTTGTCACTGAATGTCGTCTGATTTATTTTTATTTGTAATTAGACCAATGAAGACGCTTTTCACAAAAACCCTGTTTGCAAAGAAAAATTGATCGCCGCTGTGTTTTTCAGACGTTTGTATTCTGACATGAATCTCCATGAATGGATATTGAAACCAAGGATCGAGTCTTCAATATGGTTTTATTGTCATTTCTGTCCAATATGATAGTTCCCTGTCCGATGGTAGCACTAATATATAGAGTTGTGTTTCATCGGCATATTTGATGTTGGAATAGATTGTCATTTTAACGTAGTATTTGCTCCTTTTATTTTTTGTAATGCGTGTTTACTTTTGCTCAGTGAAGGAAAGTGTGTTATTTTAACATGAGCTGCGATCAATGAATAATAATGGTTCACCGTCGAGGCTTTTATAACAAATATGGAGACTCGTATTTGCCCATGAATGAAATTTTCAGGACGATTTTTGCTCATGTTGGGATGAATCAGCTTAAAAAAAAAATAATTCCTGAATTTCAGGAGACACGTTTGGTTTTGGATTATTTAATAAAGTGTGAGACGAAAGACCATTGCAATAAAAATCAAGTTGACTTTAAGACTTTCTACTGTTCAGGAATATAAATCTTCCGCTGCAACGCTGTGAAGACACACGAGTGTGTGTATCCTGTACTGGACACAGTTTGTTGACAAGATGACTTTGTTTTGTTTAAAAAAAAAAAAAAACGTCACCTTAAGCATCCAAGTGTTTTGTTTTTTTACATTTATGCTGTGAATAATTAAACAGCACTGACACTTGCAGCCACCATCTAATTACAGCAGGAGTGACTTCCAATACTCAACTAATGCGTTTTTTTTTTGTTTGTTTTTAACCTTGGTTGTGCAAAAATAGTGAGACGGGAATAAAGAGTGCGACGCCTGAAGCTGAACAAACATGCAGCTGCAATGTGCCCCCCTCGTACTCCTTCTCATAATCTGTTTACGTCCTTAAAACTCTTAACCTGTTGGAATGGCGCGGACGGTCAAATGCCCAGCGGGGAAATACAGGAGTCATTTCCGTTCCGGCGGCCGGGCGGAAGACGTTCCGGAGGAAAGTGAAGCGGCGCATCATCCAGAGACGGTGTATTGGAAACGTGTCTGTGCCGGCGCTGGATCCATTAAGTAAAAAAACAATCCTCCGTGATCAGGAAGGCCTCATCAACGGGATGGTCCTCTTAAAAAAAAAAAAAAAAAATCTGACCACCAGGTAGAAAACTGTACGAAGCCGCCGTCCGACACGACCTCCTCTCCTGAGTTAACGTTGTTTTAAACCACCAATAGAGTCACGAATAATGGTCGAAATATCCAAATGACAACATTTTGAATTATATTTCAATAGATGATGTCATTGTTTATGCAGCACAAAAGCAGGTACGCGATGGATGGATGCATTTATATACAATAAAAAGCTGTGGCTGCAGAAAACCAGAAATCTGCAATGTGAAAGGAATATGTTTACGAGCAGACAGTCGTTTCCAAGCCTTTGTTGAAGAAAAATACAATCTGTTTTTGCAATATTTCTTCCTAAATGGCACATTAACAAAATAACAAGCTCTAATGTGGGAAAAGTGTCACAGTTTACTGACTCGGACGTTGAATTGCTTTTGGGATTTCTTCCTCTGTCTCCGAGGGAACTGAGGATTGTCGTAAAGTAATTACCTGCATATAACTGGCGTCAAAGCGATGAATAAATAACTGCAGCACCGCGCGACTCTGCAGACTCGTCTGGGCCCTGATGTTTGCGTGAAGGCGAGTCCATTTTGTAGGAGTGATCTGCTCCGATGATATACAGGAGACAACGGAAGTAGTAAATGAAGAACTCAAAAAAAACAAAACGTTACATTATTTCTCATGTTACCAAAATAAAAATATATATAATGTTCAATGACAAAAGAAACAAAATCCTAAGGAGTCATCATTAATGAGGACCTCAAGTCACATATGAACTATTTAAAAGTCTTCTTTACTCACTTTATAAAACACAATGATTAAACCATTCAGGGTGGGAACATTCAGGGTGGGAACATTCAGGGTGGGAACATTCAGGGTGGGAACATTCAGGGTGGAAACATTCAGGGTGGGAACATTCAGGGTGGGAACATTCAGGGTGGGAACATTCAGGGTGGAAACATTCAGGGTGGGAACATTCAGGGTGGGAACGTTCAGGGCGCCTCAGTGCTGAGAGAGGAAACCTTCCAATGACTTGAAGTGAACATGTGACCTTTGACCCTGCGGTGCCGACCTGCAGCAAAGTGTCTCCAGCAGTGTCTTTTTACTTTGCTGAGTTTATGAACTGTCTTCATGTGAGCTGAGTTCAGTCTCCACTGAGTCTTCAGTCTCCACTGAGTCTTCAGTCTCCACTGAGTCTTTAGTCTCCACTGAGTCTTCAGTCTCCACTGAGTCTTCAGTCTCCTCTGAGTCTTTAGTCTCCACTGAGTCTTCAGTCTCCTCTGAGTCTTCAGTCTCCACTGAGTCTTCAGTCTCCACTGAGTCTTCAGTCTCCACTGAGTCTTTAGTCTCCACTGAGTCTTCAGTCTCCACTGAGTCTTCAGTCTCCTCTGAGTCTTTAGTCTCCACTGAGTCTTCAGTCTCCTCTGAGTCTTCAGTCTCCTCTGAGTCTTCAGTCTCCACTGAGTCTTTAGTCTCCACTGAGTCTTTAGTCTCCACTGAGTCTTCAGTCTCCACTGAGTCTTTAGTCTCCACTGAGTCTTCAGTCTCCTCTGAGTCTTTAGTCTCCACTGAGTCTTCAGTCTCCACTGAGTCTTTAGTCTCCACTGAGTCTTCAGTCTCCACTGAGTCTTCAGTCTCCAATGAGTCTTTAGTCTCCACTGAGTCTTCAGTCTCCACTGAGTCTTTAGTCTCCACTGAGTCTTTAGTCTCCACTGAGTCTTCAGTCTCCACTGAGTCTTTAGTCTCCACTGAGTCTTCAGTCTCCACTGAGTCTTTAGTCTCCACTGAGTCTTCAGTCTCCTCTGAGTCTTCAGTCTCCTCTGAGTCTTTAGTCTCCACTGAGCCTTCAGTCTCCACTGAGTCTTTAGTCTCCACTGAGTCTTCAGTCTCCTCTGAGTCTTCATTCTCCACTGAGTCTTCAGTCTCCACTGAGTCTTCAGTCTCCTCTGAGTGTTCAGTCTCCGCTGAGTCTTCAGTCTCCGCTGAGTCTTCAGTCTTCAGCTGGTTTTTTTTTGTTTTTATCTGCATACTTGAGATTGAATATTGTGAACAAATGCAAAGTGCTCTAAATCCCCTTTCATCCCCGCTCTTTCATGAGAAGGTCACAAAAGAAAGAAAAAAAGGGGTTGGCTTCCTTCGCCGTGACACCACTCAAAGGGAAAAGTCCATTTTGGTCTCCTCGCCTGCTGTCACACTTAATGGGCCATTTATCTGCACACTTTATTTTAAATTTAGGAGTTTAAGAGCAATCAGCTGGCCGGTAAACGAGTCTGAATGAGGATTTGCAGGATTGAGTGAGTGAGTGAGTGTGTCAGTGAAGGCGCGACCCCGTCACTGGACGGTCTCATGTCTGATTCCCTTCTTCTCTTTCGTCTTTCGCCGTCATTCACAGGGTCACGGAAGCACAGCGCTGCTCACTGGTGTCTGCAGAATATCGCACAGGAATCTGTTGACAGCTCCGACGAGGAATTCTTTGACGCCCGAGGTGAGTGTCACATTTTAATGTAGGTACCGGGACGTACGGACAAACTCACAGAAAGAGAGTGCTCATGATTGCGTTACTCATTTATTTCCTTTGTTTTTTTTTTTAGTCTGTTGTGCTGATTTTCCATAGTGATAAGGGCCAATCCCAATTCTATTTTTACCCCTACGCCTACTCCTTAGCCCTCTGCCTACCCCTTAGCCCTCCGCCTCCAAAACAAGGGCAAAGGCAGTTTCAGCCCTTAGATTTGGGACACCCCTCTCCCTCTGCTCAGCCCCGCCCCTCTCCCTCTGCTCAGCCCCTCCCCCTCTCGCTCCGTCTCACAGTTATGACATCATAATACGGCGCCGTTACATCAGCAGAGCTGAGCCACGGATGTTTGTTGATTTTCCAGCAGGAGCGTCGTCCTGCCGTCCCAAATTCAACGTGATGCAGCAGCTTGGCTGCTTTGTTTCCACATCAAGGTGAAGAAATAGACGGAGACGTGGATTACTTCAGTTTTTGCGTTGTATTTGGACTTCAGAAATATTTCTTCATCCACCATGTGAAGGCGGAGGAGCTTCCTTGTTTGCTCGGGGGTCCCTGTATTCAAAACACCCATATTAGAAGACTTTGGAACTATACAGTGTAATAATAAAATGTTATAAACACGGTCTCTACCAAACAAAGACACACGGAAGCTCCATACGGCAGCGCTACTGCCACTCTTACTAGTATAAAACACAACAGGTTTATATAACTTTAGAAGCGTATATATGTGAAATGCGAGTCCTTCAGCGCCATGTCCTCCTACCCCTCTGTTTGAAGTGTGCATCTGGAAAAGCTCCGTTTAGAGGGGTGAATTGCCCTCCGCCTCTGCACAGTAGTGAAATGGGACGCCCCTCAGACCCTCGTGAACGAGGGGTAGGGGTAAGATGAAGGGCTGAGGGGGAGAATTGAGACGCAGCCCAAATGTTTATGTATGTATTTATACAGGACCTTTGAAAAAAAAGTTCAGTGTGTTTTGAACCCCCTCCCAAAAACTGCCCGCAATTAGAAATTTAATAAAAAGACTAAACAGGCTGAATAATTCAACGCAGAGAGAAACACCTGGAAACTTCTTCGTTTTTTGTTTGTGAGTCGTTCGGATTTGAAACATCCATTTGTTGGTTGTTTATTGTTCTTTGATAGTTGGATTTTCTTTTTCAATTGGCAAAACAATTTAATATACATGTTTATTGTTGCCAGAGTAAACTTTTTTCATTTTCGGATTTAGTTTTTTTTGTGCACTTTTAGCTAGTGTCCATGCATTATGTCAAAATTAATAAATACTTGTAGAATTATATAGGTTGTCCTGAAAAGGACACCAAGAAAGGCAAGCTAAAGTTTTTTAATATGGTAAAATGAACAGTAGTGGAAAACGACTAGACTCCGGAGGGTTAAAGAGTTGATAATGATTTATTAGTTGTTTTTTTTTATTATATTGTTAACTCTGTTAAACACTCATGTCAATGAAAAAGTGTTTAATGATAAATTACATTAAAAAAAAAGATTGGCCCCTTCCACAAGTTATCAAGTTTTAAATAGTCAAAAGGCCCCAAACCAGAGACAAATGTAGCTTAATAATGTGAATAAAGCCTGATCTGCAAAGGACTGTTGGGATAAACCGGCATGCCGAGGTCATCGTTATCATTTTGGGGGAAAAATAGGCCAGAGGGAGTTTACGTTTGTGATTTTGAAAAAAAAAAACATGAAAATGACTTTTCGGCATCTGGCAATGACGTCGCGTCTCGACTCGTCCGAGCAGAACAGAAAACTGAAGCGCTTAAGTGGATTACGGAGAAACCATGAATAACAATGTGTGCTGAGGAAGAAAAAAACTGACGAGGTTTGATGCAACATTTATCTTCATTCTCTGAATGAATTCAGTTTAAAAGGTTTGGAATGTCGTCAACATGTCGACCAGAGTGTGTTGCTTCACTATCGGTTATGATAAACGTGTATAAACGAGGGCTGCTCGGTTATGGAAAAACTCCTAATCACGAGTATTTACAGGATTATGTTTTGGGATTGCTGCTGTTTCTGGGTCGCACACTTCTACACTTCTACATTTCACATTTCTACATTTTCACACTTTAAACTTCTACACTTCACACTTCTACACTTCACACTTCTACATTTCTCACTTCTACATTTCTCACTTCTACACTTCACATTTCTACATTTCACATTTCTACATTTCACATTTCTACATTTCTCGCTTCTACATTTCACACTTCTACATTTCACATTTCTACATTTCACACTTCTACACTTCACACTTCTACATTTCACATTTCTACATTTCACACTTCTACACTTCACACTTCTACATTTCACATTTCTACATTTCACACTTCTACACTTCACAATTCTTACTTCTACATTTCACACTTCTACACTTTACACTTCTACATTTCACACTTCTGCACTTTTCACTTCTACACTCTACACTTCTACACTTTACACTTTACACTTCTACACTTTACACTTCTACATTTCACACTTCTACACTTTACACTTCTACATTTCACACTTCTGCACTTTACACTTCACACTTCTACATTTCACACTTCTACACTCTACACTTCTACACTCTACACTTCTACACGCTACACTTCTACACTCTACACTTCTACACTCTACACTTCTACACTTTACACTTCTATATTTCACACTTCTACACTTTACATTTCTACATTTCACACTTCTGCACTTTCCAGTTCTACACTCTACACTTCTACACTTCACACTTCTACATTTCACACTTCTACACTCTACACTTCTACACTCTACACTTCACACTTCTACACTTCACACTTCTACATTTCACACTTCTACACTCTACACTTCTACACTTTACACTTCTACATTTCACACTTCTGCACTTTACACTTCTACACTCTACACTTCTACACTTCTACACTTCTACATTTCACACTTCTACATTTCACACTTCTACACTCTACACTTCTACACTACTACACTACACATTTTGTGTCGCCTGATGTTCATGCGACACACGGTGCAGGAATTTAAAATGTATTTTTTAAACTAAGCATACGTGTGTGGTACATGCAGTATTCTTATACTATATATACATTTTCAATAGACGTTTAGGACATAAAAACAACAAAAAAAGGGACCGTCTCTTCTCTTCTCTTCCTCCTCCCCTATCCTTTTCCTGCTATTAATATAGTCTTTTTCATTAAGTAAATAATAAATAAATAAATAAATAAATGAACATTGCCTTTTCAATTTATACTTTATATACAGACCGTCCATATAAACACCCGTACTGAGAGTCTGACAAAAATCCTTCCATCCAATCGAGGGAAGGAGAAAAAGAAGAGAAAGCTGGTCCTGTACGTCTACCTCTACTCCATTTAATTTTCTCCCTCTTTCTCCATGTTCTAAATAATGTACAGAAATGATACTAAAACAAAGCTGACTAATGCAAACGCAAAATATAAATACATCAGTTGGATATGTTAATTAACATCAAAGCAACAAGTGGATATTAATGAAAGTGGTTTGTAAATAATTAAACAAGTCAGTTGTGGGCTGGTTATGGGCGCATATGTTGAAGCTTTTTCATTGAAACGGGAGAAGAAGGAGAGATTTGAAGCTCCTCTCATTATGGAGAGATTTACATTTTCTGGCTGTGGTGGTTTATAAATGTCGCGTTTCGCTCTTCGCTCCGTGAATTACTTGGTGATTTGCAGTCGGCGAAGGCGCCGCCGGGCAGAAGCACGACTCTGCATCCAGAGTTTTACTTTAAACGAGATGAAGCCAGATTGGGAACAAATATGCTCTGCAGCCCATAGCGGAGCCAACGCTAATATTTGGAGGGAATTTAAATGGAGAGTTGTGATGCGATATATTCAAAGCACACATATAACTGCAAAGGGGTTTCACAAAGAAGTGGAAAAAGAATTGGTTTTGAAAACCTGGAAAAAAGTGTTCTCGTTACCGCTACAGGTTTGGCTGCTCATAGCAGCTCTGAACCTTTATTTTTTTGTAAACGTAGAGGGGGGGGAAATATAATTTTTTTGTAAAAACCCAGGTATGTATAATCCTGTCAGCAGAACAATTCAACAATTTAGCTGCGTCACAAGTTATTTTATGGATGGATGATATCGACGTTGCGAATCGTTGACCTTAAGAGGAGCTGATCTGAGATTTCGAGTCGCTGGAGGAGCTTTTTATACAAAGTTAAGCTTCTCATCTAATTTCTCATTAGGTCTCATTTCTTTTCTCTCACGTCTCGTATCCCACATCTCTCCCACCTCAGGCAATTCATCCTTTATTAGTGAAAAGTTGATTATTTTGTGATTAAATCTGTTTCTCCCTGAGCAACTTTCACCATCATTTCTGAAGTTTTTTTTTGAATTTTATTTATTTGCAGCTCCATGACATGACTCCTTATTTCTGCAGAATATTTTCGGTCAACTGCAGAAACGGTCAACTGCTCAAAAGCTGTAATAAAAAAAGAAGAAGGCCTTTTTGTCTCCGTCTGGAAGTGAAGCTGATCCTCTGAACGGGCTATCGGTGTGTTTATTAGGGTTTCACAGCTTTTTAATCTCATGGAGGAAAGGGGAAATTGAAAACAGGAGACTGCCCGTCTCCTTCACATAAATAAGCTTAATGGGGACAATGGCTTGACGTTTACAGGAGCTCGGCTCCATCACGTTTCCTCTCGGTTTGTTTTTCCGTACCAGAATAAAATTCAAACGGAAAGAATAACAAGATGGCAGCCATCCTGATCGGCTTTTCACGGCTCTCGCAGGACTTTGCGATGTGAACTGCCGTGTTTCTCCACATTGTCAGTGTTTCGCTGTCTGATACATTTCGGATGCTTTCTGAGTGCGAGTACATCACACACTCCGCTGGGCTTTCTGGAAGTGCTTCTGTGGCGGGAAAATAAGTGTCACAGTAATTATCGTTCGACATGTTAAGCGTCGCCCCGAAATTCTGTGCAGACGTGTGAAGAAGACGGCGGCTTCTGTCCCGGGGACAAGCGAGAAACAAAGCAAGGTCACGGGAAAACATAAAAAAACAAACAACAAACGAGGGGGGGGGGGGGGGGGGCTGGTAAAGCACCATGTAATGTGTCCTACACCGCGTCAAGCGTGTTCCTCGCTGTTGTTTCAGGGATGTGACTTCTTAATGGAAGGGACTGAAGGAAAGACAAAAATAATAACAAATAACACCATAAGCGTGGGAACGGGTGAGAAGAGAATGAATTTAGTGACGCTAACGTCACGGGCATTTTATAGTTTCCATTTCAAACGGTCAAATACAAACGGTTGAATATACACTTGGATATATAATATATGTAATTCTCTGGAACCTCTGCTGCGGTTTTATCGGGTTGGTGAAGAGCAGCAGCCTGAGGGAGTATGACCAAGCAGAGAAAAAAACAATTAACGTGCAGATGCTGGTCCTTCATTCTGGACGGTTCAACCTGCGGTGCTGGATTTTACAATGCCGTTTAGTCCTTTTATACATGTTTTGTTGTTGTTGTTGTTGTTGTTTTCTGCACACATAATCACATGGCTACCGTGTAATCCAATAGATGTATAGGGGAAAGAAAAAAACAAATACGGTTTTAAATCGGTAGCCTGGCATCGCCTCGCGTTGCCCAGTCCTACCTGAGACGAGGTAATTACTCTCAAAGCCACGTGTTCCTGCTGCCGCCGCTCAAGGTCGGAACAAGGCAGGTTTCTGAACAAACAAACGGTCTCATGAGTGAAACGTTGTCGAGCTACAACCGACTTTCTGACCATTGCCAAAAAAAACAAAACACTGTTTGAGCATTGTGGTCGTGGAGGTCAGCATATGGTTCTTCTGTTGATGAAGGATTTCATTAGAACGAGCACAATGACGAAGGGATGATGGAGCAATGCCAGTTGCTGTGGGGGGAATTTGCTTCATTACGATTTTGCAAAATGCAAGAAAATGGCACTTGTTCGTAATGGAAATGGAGTTGAAGTGTGCAAGGCTCAATCCCAGCTGGGGTTTTTTTTTTATTCCAAACTTGTCCCAGCAGGTGCATTTCGCCCTGATTGCTTCTTTCTTTCTTTTCCGTCTGGCTCTGCTGTGCTGATGACTGGAAATCAGTCGCTGCTCTAGACGGTTGTTGCGCGCCAACAATTTAATGTAATCTGTTCTTCAGATGTGCTTGCATTGAAGCACGGGACATATACTATCGGAGGACGCAACAAATAAAAAAAAAAAATGCAAATAGGAGATGAAATGGGAAAACAACCGTGCAAACTGATGCCATGCCACGTCACTGAATATGCAGACTATAAATGAATAGAGGCCAGACGTCCTTATTTTTTGCGTTCTCGCAAAATAGGGAATCTGGATGAAGAATAGAAGACAACGTCAAAGTTTGCAGCTCCAGAAGAGACATGAATTCGTTTTTTTAAGCATGGATTCTTTTTAAACTACAGATAAATACAGGAAAACGTTGGTTTTTTGTTTTGTTTTGATTACACACTTACAAAAATGACTCAGTTTTATATAAAGCCTTTGAAACACATTGAGAGCAAGCAAAAAAAAAAAAAAAAATTGTAAGTGGTCTGTTTTATAAATGTGGCAGGTGGTTAATTTTTAATTACTGACTTGAGGTGAAGAGTTTTCGAACCCGTGAAATATCATTTTATCTTCACACTAGTGAGCTAACACCTCTTAATTACTCACAGAACTGAGGATGATTGAAATCCTTTCTCACACAATGATTTCAAGTGGAAACAGAAATGTTTCGTTGCGTTGCGGCTGTTCGTTTACACGGCGACGGAAAACACTTCAACTCGGTCTCCATGGAAACGGGGAAAACACTAGGGTTGTAGTAAATGTTTCTTCTGCACATGTGTGAATAACAAGGTTTTCCTCCCCGATGTCATGACTCCCAGTCTAGTCCTAGGACTTGGTGCTTTTATTTTGACAGTTACCGTAATAGCAAGCTTACAACAGCTCAAGGTAAAAAGGTACAGAAATTCTAAAATTAAAGAATTAAAATTTTTTATTATAGCATAATGTTCCCTGCTGCATGTGTGTGGTTTTATTACAAAAAACAAACAACAGCCACTACAAGCATTCTGATTGGACGGCGTCTGGGAAACTCCTCGTCGTCCGCCATTTTGAATTTGTCAACATTCAGATCGTCACCGAAACATATTAAGAATTCAGTCGAATTCAACACATAAATACACACACATTTTTGATCATTCTGACTTTCTAATCCCAAAGTTTCATAACGTTTTATGGTTCAGAAAAAAGTTGACTGAGGAGGAAGAGGAGGAGGAGGAAGAGGGACAGGATTTGATTTGTTTTTGAGCAATTTAATAGAAATACATGACACACATTTACCATGTTATTTAAAATCTGGATCAAAAGTGACTAATACAATAAACAAGGTATGGCAGCAGGTAGTAGTATGGCAGCAGGGTGTGGCAGCTCCAATCGTAATACTGTCACATTGATTTCACAACAAGAACAAACTTAAAATAGAGATTCTTATTGCATCAGATTGAAGACTATAAAGAGATTCACCCTCCCTGAAAGTTTCATTGAGAAATCTGCATTATTAAAGAAATAAAGTGTTTTTACCCCCCCGAGGCCAAACCTCACACTCCTGTATATTTTCCAAGCAGGAGTC
>NC_137651.1:28762372-28918786 GCF_963422515.1 Blennius ocellaris | reverse complement strand
GTCGCCCTCACAGTGTGGCTCTGATTGTGCTTGATTCCTGCCTCTCAGCTCGCCGTCGCTCCGTGCAAACTCCCCGTGAACGAATCCAAATGTGTTTACCACTCTGCGAGGCTGGACAACGCGCCGCGGGGGGGGGGGGGGGGGCGCTTCAGACCCGCCGCCGCCGCCGCTCTAGTCCAGCAAAACAACACCCTTTAACGTTACATTTCATTGTTTGTTTGTTTTTTGTTTTGCTGCTCTGTCTCACTGCTCTTTTGTGTGTGTGTGTGTGTGTGTGCGTGTGTGTGTGTGTGTGCGTGTGTGTGTGTGTGTGTCTCAGCAGATGTATATGGAGGGGAAGAGCGCCATTCTGCTGGGCATGAGTCAGTGGAACTCAAATGACCTGGTGGAGCAGATCGAAACACTGGGTCACATGGAGGACCAGGCACACGGTATGCACACACACACACACACACACACACACTGGTGTGTACATTTTTTTTTTCTTTTCACTTTTCCACAGTAAATGGACTGCAGCTTCTATTTAAGAGCCACATTAAATCACTGTGGCCCACTGAGGGCCCGGGCAGAGTAAAAGAAGTGGCCTGATGTCATCGACTTCTAATGGCCACAGGGAAAAACATGGGCTCGCTTTAAAATACGCTCAGTCTCATAACAGCTCTTCAGGAAACGTTTAAAATAAATCAGATATTAAAAATACCTCGTAGACGTCGACACCTTCATTGTTCCTCAAGGCTCAGTTCATAGTTTTGAAGGCTGTTTAAGGAAACTATCAAAAAAAAAAAAAAAGGTTGTGTTTCACTGTGTTTCAATACATTTTACATTTATCTGGTGAAATAAATGCAATCAGTAAGTAAAGTATTCCAAGGCTAAACGCAGCCTCGTTGTCACACTGTGAGAGGAAACTGTTTTAGAACCAATGTTTATTTATTTAATTTTTTTTTGCTTTGCTTCTTGTCACTGCTGCATGTTTTTACCTGAAAACAAAGCGAACTGCTGAGATCACATTGCACAAGTAGCTTGAATGTCCCTCAGATGTTCAGAACCTTTCAACAGTTTCATTCGGTTGTACAGCTTGTTGGATAAAGATTTGGTTCCAGTGTTGTTTCCCTCTGTTGTTTTTGCAGGAGCGCAACTCCTGTGTGGTTTTTGCTCAGAAAATATCAAAATGAGAAAAGAAAATGCGTTTCGCAGACGTTTCTTTCTATTCCAAATCACTTATTTCACTAATTTACAGATTATTTGGAGGTTGAAAACACATTTTACAGCTGAATTGAATGTTTTTAATGAAGTTGAATTGCAATTATGAAAACAAACTTGTATATTTTTTTTAAATTAAAGCAGTTATAAATTTCTTTATGGTGAAGAGACATGATATCCTTTATTTATCAAATAAATAAACATTAGAAAAGGTTTATACATTTCTTGACCGACCCGACACCATTTTATTTAGATTTAGCAATCATTTTAATCTTTTTTTCAGGCTTCTTGTTGAAGCAGCTTGAAATTGAAGACGTGTTTAGTGACTTTGGTGATTTGTGTGCTTTTAACCGGCTCCCAAGTCGTCTCTCTGCGGCGTTTTGACATCTGTCTTCATCCACGAGGAAACATTTACACATCTGGACCCGCTTGACCTTCTTCACCGGCCACTTGTGTCCTTCTGCATTCGCTCCGTCTGTTATTGTGTCGCTCCGCTGCAGAAGGAATATTGTTTTGCTGGGAGGGGACGAGAGCTGGGACGCTGAGACTGCAAATCATCCCTTCATTTTTTAAACATTCAAACCGTTCTTGTCTCTGACTCCATGATGTTTGTTGGCATCCACCCCCCCCCCCCCCCTCTCATCAGTTGAAATGCACTTCAGTGCACAAAACAGTAAGTGGGAAGCGTCAGCGGTCGCCCAGCCTGCTGCTAAAACGCTGAGTCAGATATTTTCAGCTCACGAACAACGACGCCTCTGCTAAAAGCCCCTGATTTATATTTATAGAGCCTCTTCACCGTCAGCGGCTTCACTTGAAACAAGGTGTCGACACCTTTTTTTGCTCGTGTGTTTCTACGGCGTTACGCTGAATGTGACGGGAAACCAGGATGTTATGTAATAACACTGCAGTATGTAATGTAATACACTTTCAACTCATTATGTAATAATACTGCTGTATGTAATGTGCTACATGTTCAACTCATTAAGTAATAACACTGCTTGAACATTAATATCATTACATATTGCCCTGTTATTACATACTACATTGAACATTAGTAATGTCATTACATATTGCCCTGTTATTACATAATACATTAAACATTAATAATGTCATTACATATTGCCCTGTTATTACATAATGAGTTGAACATTAATAACATCATTACATATTGCCCTGTTATTACATAATAAGTTGAACATTAATAACGTCATTGCACATTGCCCTGTTATTACATAATGAGTTGACGATTAATAACATCATTACATATTGCCCTGTTATTACATAAAGCGGCTCTACACACCCCCATTTTGTAATAACTGTTGCAATCTGTCACAAGTTTATTTATTTAATACAAAATGCAGCGTTATTACATAAGGCATTGAACAGTAATAACATTATTACATATTGCCCAGTTATTACACAAAGCGGCTCTATGAAATGACGTTATTAATGTTCAACTCATTATGTAATAACAGGGCAATATGTAATGATGTTATTAATCGTCAACTCATTATGTAATAACAGGGCAATATGTAATGATGTTATTAATCGTCAATTCATTATGTAATAACAGGGCAATATGCAATGATGTTATTAATCTTCAACTCATTATGTCCACACCCCCATTTTGTAATAACTGTTGCAATATGTAACAAGTTTATTTATTTAATACAAAATGCAAAGTTATTACACAATTGGAACAACAAACGGGTCGGGAGCAGAGAATGAACATGAAGGCAAAGTGTGTGTGTGGCGCCGCCCCTCGGGCATCGCCGCGCTTCAAACGCCTGCGTGTCGCCTCCCGCTCCTTTATTTATGCGCATCATAAACACCGCTTATAATGAAAGTCAGAACCTTTATTCGTCTCCGTGTGAAGCTGCCGTCACATTTCATACACAAGTACAACTACAAATTATTGGCGCGGAGTGCATCACGTTTTGTTGCTTTTCCTTTTCTTTTTCTTTTTTAATCCCGCTCAAATAAAATGCGTAGTTATTCACCAGAATCGTCAATAATGGAGCTTTTCTTTTGGCCCCTCTGCTTGATGAATAACATGTGCTATGATTGTACTGTCTTTCTTTCTTCCTTTCATCCTGCCTGTTTCATGTTCACCCTCTCCAGAGCTCCAGGGGATTAACATGGCGACTTCACTTATTTTTTTATTTATTATTTTTTTATTTTGCCTCTGATAGAAGAGACTTGTCTTGATCCTTCTTTGTAGCGTGGCAGCTTTCTGAAGTAATCCACCGAACCAGAGGTGGCCTACATCTCGTTCCACGTCGTCTTGTGAGAAGATACGATGTCGGGACGTTGTTTCCCTTGTCGACATTGAGACTCGTCCAATAAAGCGTGAGGTCAGAGAGTTTATCTGCGTTGACCTGCCCGGGCAGGATTATAGCGTCTCAGTGTAAACAATATCACATCACGTTGCATTAATCAACTAACTCTATAGTAAGATGTGAAACGTTTTACTAGCACTACTGGTGAGAGGAGCATCAAACGTCATCAGTATGCAGATGTATCCGTGAGAAAGTACATTAATTTATAACATATCATTTAATAAGTCTCTGGTGTGAATATCTCACCACTTTATAGCCACATAACGTACTGCTGGGAGGTTTAACGGTCCCGTATTTTTCAGGCAATCTTATAAATTAAATTTGTGCATTATTCAGAGATCATAAGTCGGCGCTGCGGTTTGTTCACATCAGTGGCTTTTAATAGAATCGTGCTCAACGGGCGATTTCACGAAAAGAGGGAAAAAAAAAATCTAAAGTTCTCCGGATTAAACTGCTGCTCGTTTTTCCTGATCTTTTCTCTGGATTAGCGTTTTAAGGTGTCGGGGTTAATGTAAAACATGGTATCGGGTTTCATAATTCTTGCTTGGAAGTCCTGCTTTAATAGAAGCTAAAACTTGGAGGAGGGTTAAAACCTAACGGAACACATTTTTTCTGCACAGCATAGAGGGAAATCTCTCCTCTTGTTAAGTCTCCTCTGTGCGGTGCTGCTGCTGCTGCTTGGCGTCGGGCTTCTTGTTTGTTGTTTTGTTTACTGATAAATGGGCTGCTGGTGGTTGGAAAGGTCACCGCCGAGGTTTGACAAACTGGAGCGGACGCTTTTACTGGCGGCGGTTCAGCGGCGTCCTGCAGAGATGAAAGGCGCCGCTGCAGCAGGGATGCGCGACCACGTAGAAGTGGGCGTATTGTGAATATACTCTTTGCTTCAGAACTCGTTTCGACACCAGCGATGACTAATTTATTACTGTGGCGTCTCAGAATATGTAACTGGCGCCAGGTTTTAAATAACATAATAAGAGCTAGCTTTCCTCTTTTTTTTTTTTTTCTTTTTAAACGGACCAAAACAAAACGGAGTGAAACAGACAGTCTGTGTGTTTTTGCCTCCACACTTCATTCTTTTCCCTTCTGTTGACAAACACTGTTGGTCTGATGAGTCAGTCACTGTTCTGTGTTTCTGCAGCTCAAACATTCATGAGCAGATCGTTTTGTTTTATGGCAAATAATCTCGATTTAAAAAAAAAAAAAAAACACAAATTAAGTTTTCAGTGATTTAGTGACAGAAAACAAGTCGCAGGCGGAGGAAACAGGAACATGATGTGAGGTTTATTAGTTTGTGTTAATGACGACACCAGCCAACAGTGATCTTCAACTCTTACGTCACAATTTGTGACGTGGTGATTATTTTCAAGGCTCCTGATCGGCTGAACGTGGCCTCAAACCTCACGATCGGTAACCACATTGGGTGTGTAGTGCTCCTTCCAATGCAGCCACACCCATTGGTGTCGTTGGGATCAGAGGTTGCAGGTTCAATTCCCACTGCGGTCTGGTCACTGGTGTGCCAGATTGTGATGTGCTCATGGATAGCGTGGGAATTATTATTATTATTATTTTTTTTTAATTAAAAAAAAGAAATTTTTAAATACATTACAGTCATTCCAATGTGCTTTTATAGAGAAAGTAGAAAAGCCCAGCATATCCACATGAACAAGCAGGTTTATTTGCGACCGTGGAAAGAAAAAACTCCCCCAACAGGGAGAAACCAGAGTCAGAGGTGGAGGAATTCTGAGGACCGGTTGGGGTGAGAGGAGAGAGGAGAGGAGAGAGGAGAGGAAGAGAGGAGAGGAGGGGATAGGAAAGACAGAGAGACTGGGTGGGGAGATACATGCAATACCCTTGTTAGTGCTACATATATATATATATATATATATATATATATATATATATATATATATATATATATATATATATATATATATATATATATATATATATATATTTATTTATTTTTTTATTTTTTTTTTTTCCAATACAGTAATCACAGTGATCCAAATATTTTCCAACTGCCATGAGATTAAACCAGCCTGAGCAACAACAGAGCGAAAAGCAAAACAATCACAACAATGATAACAAGAGCAAAAACAAAAGGACACAAGCTAAAGAACAAAAAAAACAACATGATTTTAATAATTGACAGAACAATAACAGAAAATAAGAAAAATCAGCAGCAAATCTCATCAATGAGGAGTGGAAGTGTGTGTGTGTGTGTGTGTGTGTGTGTGTGTGTGTGTGTGTGTGTGTGTGTGTGTGTGTGTGTGTGTGTGTGTGTGTGTGTGTGTGTGTGTGTGTGTGTGTGTGTGTGTGTGTGTGTGTGTGTGTGTGTGTGGTTTGACTACTGGATGTGAATGGAACTGTTGTGGGGGTCATTAAATAATGACGTATGTTCTGTTTCGATGCCTGAAAGGTGGACGGATGAATGATTGCTTCTCTGGCCAGAGTTCCTCCCGCCTTGTCTTCTTACCCTCCAGAATTTAGATTTGAGAACCTTGTATTGACTCCCCGAAACGATGACGCCCGATGGCGGTGCCTGTTAGCGTGCCGCTTCCTGTTTGCCCGCCCCGCGGAGCCGCTAGCGTATCGAGGGGGGGGGGGGGGGCGTGAGCGGGCGGGAGAGTGACGCCGCCGTCGTTACTAAAGAGTCTGAGTGGAAATCGGTTGACGAAACACGAGTGGTGCGGCTGTGCACCGTTTGTGAACCGTTAAATCTGAGTCAGGGTGCTGTCGTCAGTGTCTCCTCTGCAGAAGCGCTTGTTTTCAAACAGCCACCCACGGAGACCCCCCCCTCCCCCCCCCCCCTCCTTGTTTCCCAATACCTCGCATCTAATCCTTCGCCTGGAACAGAAACGAAACGGCAGTGCGGATTTGATGACGTGCATTCAGGATCAGATACACTGTGAAACGGCCTCATGGACCGAGTGTTGGAACGCTGGGAATGTTGCATAACTTTTTCTTTGTCCCCCCCCCCCCCCCCCAGAAAAACTAATTATCAAACCATGAGTTTCCCCCCCCATGGGACGGAAACGAAATCTGCAGAACAGCCCATTGCTGTTGAGGATTTGATTTGGACTGTCTAAATATTTGTAATTGCGTCCCTCCCCCCTCCTCCCGCCGCCGTCTCCCACCCGCGGGTTGCGAGGCGGCGTCAAGACCCGCCCAGCATCCCAGAATAGAAACGCTCGCCGGCATTGCTGCCGCATACAAATGTGCCGATGCCCACTGAGGTTCCGCTCTGTTTGTTTACATGCTGCACTCCAGGGGGCGGAGGGATATTGGACACGTCAATTTAGCTGGGCCAGGACGACCGAAAGCAGCAGGGGAAAAAAAAAACATCCAAATATATCAGTGTATATGAGCATGTGCTGGCTTCGCAACAGAAATACATGAGTTATAATTTGGTGGATTTAAAATGATATGAGACGGGGGGAAAGTGACGATGAAACAGCAGAGACAGATTCAATAAAAGATCCTGGAGCTCAGATCTGCGTTAAACGTCTCTTGTGTGACGTCACGATGTCCTCATGTGCCAGTTTTACGTTTACACTGTGCAATGGATTTAGATTTAGGCTTTATTTGTCATTTAGATTTACATCGAGGTGAATTGTCGGTGCGGCGGCTCGGAGCTCAACAGGAATTAATTCACGGTTTCATATTAACCTTTTAGTTCCATAGCACCTCATGCATTTTGCATTTAGCCTTTATAAATGACCCTGCAGTGCAACTCTCTGCTGTATTTTAATTGTTTAACCCTGTGCAGTTCTTCTTGCACCCCAAAGGCACCGTCCAGTTTTCTGTTATACCATTCAGTCAAGTGGAATAACAATCAAATACAGGAATTCCGCTATTTTGTGGACGAGCCTATTTGTCGTGAAGAACACATCCGTCTGTCACACCACCTTCCCGCCTGCTTCGTTTGCGGCCGCCGGACCAGCAACTGTGGGGGGGGGGTTTCAACAAAAAAAGGCGGCAGCCGAGGGACGTGAAGGCAACGAGCCTCGGCGCTGTAATTATTGTGTGTCTGTAATTATCTGGTTTGTTTTGAGGGGGACTGAGGCGGTTTTCCTCTGATGGGAATGAGACATGAACCAATAGAACAGTGTGTCACACACACACACACACACACACACACACACACACACACACACACACACACACACACACACACACACACACACACACGGTGTGGATAAATGGCTAAAGGGGCTAAGTTGTAGGGAGAAAATGTGGCTTGCTGTTTTCTCCAGCGGTATCAACCCAAGCTTAAATTAATTCCTTCGCCATCAGGATGCTCCAGACAATCTGTA
Source organism: Blennius ocellaris (assembly GCF_963422515.1). Taxonomy (NCBI): domain Eukaryota; kingdom Metazoa; phylum Chordata; class Actinopteri; order Blenniiformes; family Blenniidae; genus Blennius; species Blennius ocellaris. The sequence continues at coordinate 28,910,931 of NC_137651.1, read as the reverse complement.
AACATGCCAATAACTAAAGGCAGAAATTCACATTTCTTTTTTTTTTTTTGGTCGTGGGAATATAATAACAAAACAAATAAGCAGAGGTATTTGTTATAGAAATATTACTATTATGACAAGATTTTTTTTTGCTATGGAAACTCGGGATTCAGTCCCATAAATATCTGTCGCGATGATTTTTACACTCAAACATTCAAACTGAAAATGTCGTCTTGTAACAAGTGTGAATGGGTTTTCTACAAATTGGCGTTATGCCAAAAAGTGAGCGGCTTTCATCAGGATTTACAGCCATAAATGTAAAGACATACTAAACTGTGTCACGTATCTATAAATATAAAATAAGCAATATAAAATCTACAATGTCTTTATTTTACATGCAAGCCATTGGTAAATCATCTCAATTGCATGAGACTTTCCCAGAGACTCACTTTAATTCCCACTGTGTTCATACAGTTTAGTATATTTGTACATTTTAGCTGTAAATCCTAATAAAAGTAGCTGGAAAACAGAGACACAGCCAGTCAGTGTTGCTCCGGACACTGCAGCTTCATTCATGGCTGTCAGCGCCTTATTTATGCGTTTGCTCTGGCTTTAGATGGATTTTTACACTTTGTCACGATTGATAATCAGTTTTATCCTCCGTGTCGTTTGAAGATGAAAGTTTGACACAGGAACATGGTGCTGCTGATTAACGTTCCACTAAAGAAACATCTCTGCCACTGCAGCCCCGGCTGTTTATGATTAAGTGGATCTGTAAGTCTGATATTTGAAGGTGATAAACGTGTGAGACGAATCTGCCTTCCGTTCGGTTTCGCCCGAGCGTCGAGCGACCGCCATTAAAGTGTCTTGCGAGAATCCCGGAAGGCGCCGCGCCGCCTGTCAGTCGGGGGGCCGTGTAATCACTGAGCTGCAACGTCCGCCATCCTTTAATCTCCCGCTCTTTTCTCAATTATAACTTCATAACCCCCCTCTTTACATTTCTCATCGGCGCCATCCATTCATGCAGCAGCAGCAGCCGCCGCCGCCATCTTCCTGCGGTCATTACCGCACAAGCCCCGGGCGGCTATTTACACTTCGGCGAGACGGGGAAGTGCCCGGAGCACCGCCGGCCCTTCTCATTCCACTGGACTCTGCCGCCTCACCGCTGCCGGGCGACGTCTTGTGCTCTATAATGTCGGCGGACGCTCGCTGAGCAAACACTGGTCTGGATATTGACGCTCTTTTTCGCCCCCTCTTCCTGTGAAGACTGAAGGATGATGTGGAAATAGCCAGGATGACCTGCCTCTGTAGCGGTTTTCTTTTGTACTCGCTCGTGCATTGTGTTTATTGATGGGAAGGCAGTCGAGCTCGAATTGATGATCTTTAATGACCGCTGATGAAAAACGGAGATAAACATGCTCATCGCCAGTCTCACGGCCAAGTCCACAGGCAGAATGAACTGAAATAAAATAAAATTAACAGGAGTCGCTGACAAAGGCCAAGCCACTAGCATTAGCCATTAGCTTTCGAGGGAGGCAACCCGCACAGTATTTTACAAAACAATACAATACAAGATAAATCAATACGAAATGTCAGCAACAATTATACATAGCACATCCAAGCAAATGTGGCAATTAAAAGACCCTTTTCCCACTTTTATAGATAATTTTATGGGAGCTTAGCTTTAGCCAACTTGCCCTGAGCGCTCCCGGTAGCAGACTAAGGCTGCATCTCAATTCTCCCCCTCAGCCCTTCATCTTACCCCTACCCCTTTGAAATGTGCGTTCACAAGAGTCTGAGGGGTGTCCCACTTCACTACTGTGCAGAGGTGGAGGGCTATTCACCCTCTAAATGGAGATTTTCCAGATGCAGACTTTAAACAGAGGGGCAGGAGGACATGGTGCCGAAGGACTCGCATTTCACATATATACGCTTCTAAAGTTATAGAAACCTGTTGTGTTTTATACTAGTAAGAACGGAAGTAGCGCTGCCGTATGTAGCTTCCGTGTGTCTTTGTTTGGTAGAGACCGTGTTTATAACATTTTATTATTACACTGTAGAGTTCCAAAGTCTTCTAATATGGGTGTTTTGAAAACAGGGACCCCCGAGCAAACAAGGAAGCTCCTCTGCTTTCACATGGTGGATGAGGAAATATTTCTGAAGTCCAAATACGGCGTAAAAAACTGCAGTAATCCACGTCTCCGTCTATTTCTTCACCTTGATGTGGAAACAAAGCAGCCAAGCTGCTGCATCACGTTGAATTTGGGACGGCAGGACGATGCTCCTGCTGGAAAATCAACAAACATCCGTGGCTCAGCTCTGCTGATGTAACGGCGCCGTGTTATGATGTCATAAGTGTGAGACGGAGCGAGAGGGGCAGGGCTGAGCAGAGGGAGAGGGAGAGGGGCGGGGCTGAGCAGAGGGAGAGGGGTGTCCCAAATCTAAGGGCTGAAACTGCGTTTGCCCTCGTTTTGGAGGCGGAGGGCTAAGGGGTAGGCGGAGGGCTAAGGGGTAGGCGGAGGGGTAAAAATAGAATTGGGATTGGCACCACCTTGCTGTCTGCAGGGGCTGAATGTGTTGCGTTCAAGTGCCCACGGAAAATTGAAAACTTGGAAATGATAATAAAAAGAAACAAAATAAAGCAGTGAAAAACGCATTCTTAAACGGGGGTCACAAACGACAATAATAAACCAGAGGGAGAGCAGAAATACAACATGATGGCAAGTGGAATCAACATTAGACAACACTTCCTCGGTGTGGTGCCGTGGAGCCGGAGCAACAGGAGCTGAAGGGGTTTGGTCAGTGGAAGGAGACGGTCTGGTGGGAGTCACCAAGTGATGAGCCTCGCCCAACAAACCCTCACGCAGCGTTTCCTCTCCGGCTCCATCGAGCAGCGCGAGGATGAGATTTCACACAAAGTGAAATGTATTGAATGAGAGAATGATTTTTTTTTCTTCTTTTCCTGCGGAGCGCCGCGGCTTTCTTTTCTGCATGCGCCCCGTGGCTCCTTTCAGAAACACATGCTGCGAGAGGCACAAAACACGAATTTGGGATGCGAGACTCATCTGTATTCTGCCCACGTGTCGCCACAGCCAAGTCATTTTTAACACGCCGCGCCTGCAGAGGCACAATTTCTACACTTTAATTCCCATTGAATGAATCCCTTTGTCTTTCAATTTTTAAAGCAAAGCTGCTGCAAGAGGGTCACAGCGGCATGTAAACAGAAAAGCAAATCGCCCGCAGAATATTAACGTAGGACTGCAAATAAATAAAGAACAAACACATGGGCAGTTTGGCTGAAGGGGGGGGAATTACAGACCTTATCACTCGTTTCCTGTATCTTTGTCAGTGGAGATTCTTTCATGTGTGTTATTCTGTGTTCCTGTGTCTCTTTGTACTCGCATGCCTCCAAGGATTGTTTATTTGTACGTGTGTTTACATGTGCGTGCAAATCTGTATTTGTGTGCTCATGAGCACGGCTGTCTGACAGGATATGAAGGGAGGAGGAGGAGGAGGAGGAGGAGGAGGAGGAGGAGGGGGAGTTCATGTGCTCCATGTAGCTGCCATGGCGACCCAATCAGTGTCGTATCACTTGACTTCCTGGACATATTATAGTGTTTCACACTTTGTTTTCACGACATGCAGAGTTTATGTGGCCTGAACAAAATTTTAAATGAAAATATAGATTATGTCGACCCTCACGAGTCTCCATGCTCGGATCAGACTTGATCTGATTTTTTTTTTTTTTTTGCATGCTTATGTAATAATGGTGCAATATGTAATAAATGTTCATGTCATTATGCAATAACGCTGCATTTTGTAATAACATGTCACATATTGCAACGGTCAATACAAAATGTGGATTAAGTGATTAATTGCACCAACAATCTGGTTTAATTTTCAATCTGGTTTAATTTCTTCAAGAAAAAAGAAATGTCTGGTGAAAATACTGGTCATCTTATAACTTTGAGAATCTACCGGCCACATTAGCAGCTGATCTCGAAAGTTAAAGCTGATTTCGATCCTGCGTTCTGCTTTGTATGTTGGCGGGACGTGAGCAAAAAGAGTGTGACATATGACTCGTTCAACTGAATCTTAATTTTGACTCATTACGAAACATAGAATCATGTCTACGGATAAGCATAACGCACCAAATTATTGTATTTTCTTAAAAAAAAAGAAAAGAAAAGTGGAACGTCCACATTTTGTTCGTCAAATTATTAGAAAATGCAATCAAGAGTTTTCTGCACTGTGAATACGAGGCTCTTTATCTGGGCAGAAAGCCGAGCAAGGGGGAGCTGCTCGCTACTCGCCTGGCGTTTCCACTCTGGATTTCTTACTGATTAAAGCAAATGAGTTGTAACATGTTAATTGGTGAGACTGAGAGATTGCGCGTCTACTGATTTTCTCGAAAATAAGAAAGCGAACAAGTATATTTCCCACAGGTTCAACCGAATGCTCGACGCATGGCTGGGCAAAAACTGTATTGAATCTGGAGCGAAGGAAGATTTTTATTGAGCAAATTCTGGGTTTTGATGGGTTTCCGTAGTTGCTGTTGTACTTTCGCTTAGATCTGGGTTAACGCTTGGGTTTGTTGAATGACGGAGCCTCGTTTAATTTTTATTTTGAAATTATTTAAATTTAGCTCTGAAGACAATCACAGCAATAAAGTTGCAGTATTTGTAAAAAAAACTAAAAGAAACTAAATAATAAAAAAAAATAGTAATGTAAAAAATAATATATATATATATTTAAATATAAGTAGAAAATAATTAGATAAATAAAATAACCACAACCACTCTAATGGAGACAAACATTAGAAATAATAATTGCCAGGGTCTGTGAACTCAATTGCACGGCAGACAAGAAGCTCAGTTCAACAGTGTTTTATTCTCAAAAAAACACAGCAGAAGCAACGTCAGGCAGTCCAGGATCAAAACCAGAGCAGGTGTCGCGACCTGGATATATTTTAGAAAGGATTATTGATTACTTTGTGTTAAGATTCATTGGTTTGTGTTATAAATGTTGCATTTGTCTTTAAGAACAGTGGTGTTGCGACAGTGCAACACCAGTTGGTTTTACGGCAGTCGAGTCGAGGCATGTGGATTGAATGTAACCTGTGTTGGCTGCGGTGGAGAGCGAAAACCTAAAAAGTATCCAGAACCAGGACAAGTAAAGTTGCCTGAAGAAGACAGAGGAGTCGTGTTTATCGGGGGTGCAACACAGGCAATGGAGGAGGAAATCCAGGAGGCGAAGTCGGGCAGTCAGGAGGTCGAAAACACACAAAGGCAACACGAGGGAAAAAGGCGGGTACGAATGGCGTGAGAACTCAGACGAACTGGCAACTGGAGCTGGAAGAGAGGGAACTAAATACACACTAACCACAACGACAAACAGCTGTGATCAGGGAGGAGGAAGCAGGAGAGCACAGGGGCGGAGCTAAAGGGAACACAGGAGGGAGGAGAGAAAACAGGATCGTGACAATAATAATATAAAGAAGATACCTAAATATACATTTAAATAATAATATTCATAGCAATAAGTGAGAAAAAAATAGAATAATAATATAAGTTACATTTAAATGATAAAAAGAATTTTTTTTTTTTAAAGTAAATTATAAAGTTGCACTTTTAACAATATATCTGATGTCCGCAGTCATTTTTTTATTTTATTTATTTTTTTAGATACTCTACAGCTGCTTCAGCATATAGTTATACAGCAGATGGAATTTGTCTTGGACAGATTGTGTGTGTGTGTGTGTGTGTGTGTATATATATATATATTTGCAGGCACAGTAAAGCTGGTTGCATCTCCTGGGGTGTTTTTTTGGGTGTTTTTTTGCAGCAGGGCGCAGCAGGGCGACGAGACAAGAGGCAGATTCCAACAGCAGCGACCAGATGGCCCAGAGTGTTCTCGTGGTTGTACAGTGGCGGGGGTCGGGGGTCGGGGGGGGGGGGGGGTTGTTCACCCAGTCGACAGACAAATGAGCTCCCTAACCTCAAACCCGCTCAGCTACAGCCACTTTTTTTTTTCTTTTCTTCACAATTTGCACAGTTTCCCCTACATTTGTCTTAATGGTGGCGATATCAGAATGTATTATTTGAACACTAGGTGCAGTAATAACGCAGGGCTGCAGTGGTTAGCGCTCACTTCCTATACTGAGAATAACCCCCGGTTGGAGTTTGGGTTCACTTCAGGTTCCTTTCTGTGCAGAGGGTGCATGTTTTCCGTGTTTGTACATAAATGCATGGATAATAATGGCACAGCATTTTACAAGTAGTTTTTAATGGCGCAGAGATGCTCAAAATGTTTCCATCAGACTTCAAACCCGAACCTTCGGCTCATGAAGCAGAAAGCCCTGGTGACCTGAGGGCTCCTCTCAGGTGTGTGGACTGACGCCATGTCAGACCATTAAAAGCTTTATAAACCGGGACGAGAATCTTAAATTACTGCCTGAAAGCAACCCATACCCACGAGAGATTTTAGAGTAACTCCATTATATATATATATATTTTGTCCTTGTTTGAACGCGTTCAGCTGGAGTCTTATTCAGTCTGTAAGCAGAGAAGCCAAAGTATCTGGTGATTTCTTCACAAACAGCACGTCGGAATGTTGCGCTTGATTTGGGAGTAGAAAGTGGCGTGTTTCTCTGAGTGAAAAACAATTTGTGTCCAGCTTTATTTCCCCATTCGACCACCAATCAGTCGGGACCTTTCGCCTTTCAATCACTCGGAGAGCTGGGAACTGCAACGTACCCCCTCATTTGCGTGTCCCCCAAAACAAAGCCCAACCTCTGAACCTTCTGTTCTGGTTAGTTCTCATTCGATTTATCTGCACGTGTGCAAACTTGGATGAAAACTTGGAAGGTGGCCAGCGGCGAGCACAGATTTAACGTGTGAGCTGCTCAATGAGGCGAGTTCTCAAGAGTCTAAAAGATAAAGGATGAATGTTTTACTTAGTTTTAGCTGAAATATCAATTTGTGTCTGAATATGTTCAGTTCAACTGACGTCCATGAGAAAGTAGATCTGGCTTTCTCCGAACTGAGCGAGTGGTAAAGGGTTCATGAGGTCCTTCACCACATAATCCGTGCCGCTTATTTGATTTGAATGCTTCACGCTCACCCTCTATGATTAATTCTCTTCTTCGGCTCCGTCGTTTATTGTGATCGTTGTTTCACACCCGGATGCCAGAACAAGATCTTCATCAGCTCTTACAGGTGTCGCTGTCAAAGGTGGTCGTTCCGTGACACATTTCTTATCTTGTCGCGAGAGAATGTGCCTTTTCTTGTGCACCCTTTATCATTTGAGTCGAAAAATTAATTTGCAAAAAGAAGACAACAACAATGGTGTTTTTTTGGGGGGTATTTTTTGTGCACCTCTTCCACAGATAATCCACATGATGCTGGAGCTCTGTAATGAGTCGATTCTCACTCCGGCAGGATGTTTTTTTTGTTTCCCATTTTCATCGTCTTTGGCACAACATAAATCTCCCAATCGTCTCCCTCCCGTCTCTCGTTGCTTTTATCTCTCGTTGCTTTTATCTCTCGTTGCTTTTGTCTCTCTCTCCCCGTTCAGCTCGCAGGTGATACGGAGGGTAAAGTGTTGAGACCCGGGAGGAAAAAGACAAAAATCAAAATACGATGGGACAAAAAGAGCCGCCCTAATATGGGAAAATTACATTCTAACTCGTGGTAGTGGTGACAAAAACGGCACAAAGGATGTCTTGAAAGAGCGATCAATGGATCGATGCCTCATCCTTCTACATTCAGCCGCTGCAGACTTCATCTTCGCGGGGTCAATTTTCCTCTTTTTCCTCTTGGGTTGTGAACTCCAGCATGACGACGTCGGCTCGCCGCTGGAAATGGTCACGCTCAGTTGTGACATTGTCGGCTTTCCAGCCACCGCCTCCGACGTGAGCTTTTGATCTCTATGACACACAACTGCAACGTCAGACACTGAGAAAGAGAAGGAGAGAGAGAGAGAAGGGATGGGGGAAGCAAAGTTTGAAGAGGAGAAGATGGTAGCAGTGAGGCCTGCCAATAGGAACACGATTCCGTCAGTTCGCTCTCGTATCCGCTAAATGTCTCACTTAACATTGAAGTGAGGAGCAGCTCAGCGTGCGTGCTGCTTTCAGAGGCGACGAGGCGACTGGAGCTCTGCTATTTCCTTTCAATTCTCTTTCCTCCAATCTGCTGAACGCAGCTGTTTGCTGCAGATGTTTGGTTTTTTGGGGGTTTTTTTACGTTGGCTGTGTGGACGTGTAGACACTCGGGTCAATTTGACATGTGTACAGTCAAATACATAAATACTAATATACTAACAATGGGCAGTAGAGGACATATTGTTTTGTCATTTTAAAACGTAAGCACAGAGAGTTTATCTCTATCGTATTTAAACACTCTTCTTCTTCACTTTTGGCTAAAGGGGAAATATAATGTCTAAAATATACACTGCTTAAATAGCCTTGGCGCTTATTGGACTAATAGGAAGACGGAGGCGGAGTGGAACGCATCACATATATTAATTATCATCATATATAGAATTATTATCATTGATTTTCCTCACCTGTATTAAGCCATTCATGTTAACTGTGAAGAAACTGGTAAACAAAAATAAAATCCTGCCTGAGCAGCATTGGTGCTAAAATACTAAAGTGCATTGTATTCCCAGAAAAACAGCAAATAAACATCGGTATACAACAGCTGCTTACAATCAGTAGACATCCCTGAGAAATAAACTGAAATAAACATGATGGGTGCTCGGCACCCGCCGTTTTTTGATTTGGTCCCTACTTGGAACCGAATTCCTGCTCCCAATCCGACCTGTATTCGATGAATGAAGTAATTCCTGTCAACTGTGATATCTTTTGTTTCAGTTATAAGTCAAGCCTTGATCACCAATGACCGGCTCTGTTTTGAGGCTTTTGGTGTTGTGTAACAGTAATATGCATCTTCAGGACTTCTCTTTGTGTTCAATCAACATTCCAGTTTGGCTTTATGGCAGTTGAAGTGTCCGTGGAGTGACATTACACCAGCACAACATCTGGCACTTCTCCAATAATCACTGTGTGTCTTTGACGGTCCTGAGAAACTCGTACATCCAACGTGTGACCCGCTGACACACCTCGCCTGTGACTCGGCAGTCGGCCTGTCAAACTGCTTGGAGCTTTATTTCTGTGTATTTCAGATTTTTACCTCGATCGTGTGAGGCCGTGTCAAGAAGCATTAGTTTGCACTCCTTCAGTACCAGATTGTCATTTGCGCTTAATTCATTTTAATGCACAGTTTGAAAGTTTTCCCTGTGAGTGCATGGGTTTTGTTCAGGTGCTCCAGTTTTCAAAGCTGCTTTCCCACGAGCAGCATGCTGATTTGTTATTTGTTCAATATTGTGCTGCTGGGAAGATGTTTGGTTAATGATTTCTTGCTGGATGAAAGTATTCGCTTCATAAAGGAGCGGGGCGTTTTGAAGCAGTCAGGCATATATCCAGACTTCTGGAAGGTCAGAAAGATTTGTAATAGTTGTGTGAATTATTGTGAAAGTAGAGAGAAGAGTGAAGTGATTCACTGGAGTCATTGAGTGTCGAGGAGCCTCCCTTCAGTCCGTCCAGTGTCCAGAAGCAGAAGAACGGTCAGTCCGTGAGGCTCACGTCGGCTTTTCTGCACCAAAAATTGCTTTTGAAAAGACGTGTCCTGCAAAAACTCCTGCCACGGCTTCTGTTTCTCACTTTCGCTGAAACCATCAGACTGCAGCTAATCTTCCCCCCCGCCTGCCGGGAGGAGAACTCGCTGGTACAAGAAAGCAAAACTGAGCGGGAGATTATTTTAATCCAGAGACGGACTTGATGTTTGAAGCGAAGAGAAAGAAGTGTGAGTTTTAAAAGAAAGAGGCGGGAAAATCCAGGAGGCTGATTGAAAAATGTCATCGTGAAGAGGAGACAAGCTTTTCCACCCGGTGGAGTTTTAACATGCAGGAGACGTTTTGAATGAAAAGGGAACAATGGCAGAATGTCTGTCTGGATGGAGGAAAATACCTTTGCGTGCCGGCGTGAGTGTGACTTCAGCCCTTTGGTACACTAGTACTGGGCCGTGACGACCTGGAGGTTTGAGAAGCAGACTTGTGATGCGAAGTTTGCAGGTTTGAATCCCTTAATGATGAACAGGATGGGTTCACCGCAGAGAAGTAATTCCCCACAGTTCCCGTCATTGCGTCCTTTATGACTACTCCAAATATTACTATGCCCAACACGTATTGCCACTTTTACCGTATTGATCAAAATATTAATATTTATTTTCCTTTGGAAGTACGTCTGAAATAATGAGTCAGCTTATAGGAAAAAAGGAATGTCTAGACCAGTGTTTTTCAACCACTGTGCTGCGGCACACTGGTGTTTCCGCGAGATCTACTCAGGTGTGCCGTGGGAAATTATCCAATTTCACATTTTTTCTAAAAACATTTGTGTGTATCAGTGAGTTGCAGAGTAATCATGTATAAATATGCTTGGCCAATAGATGACAGCACAGAACTTTGCCGGTGAAATCGAAACTGAAAGACGTCAGTGTGGTTAATCTCCACCTCCTGCTACCATCTTGTATCAAAGTACTGTGTCAGTGACAGTGATGGAGAAGTTTTTTGAAAAGGAAGAATGTGAACCAGGATCTCAGCTCTTCATCCATCAGGTCCAGGTTTCACACTGAGGGAGTCAACATTACAAAAAAAACATTGGGAAATACTTTTTTTCTGTATTTACTTGATTCCTGTTTGAGACTTTGATGAGAATGACTTTATATTGTTAATAGAGGCTACAGAGTTTAACAGTTTAACATTTCCGGGTGGTGGTGTGCCTCCAGATTTTTCCAAAGAAAAAAGTGTGCCTCGGCTCAAAAAAGGTTGAAAAACACTGATCTAGATAGACAGAAGGGCGACTCCAAAGTAGGTTAGAAAGAGAGTCTGAAAAACACAAGCGGTCGGAGGAAATGGCATCGTGGTTCTTAAAGGGGTTTATGGGAGAGGGACGGAGAAATGTAAAGACAGTGAACGTAACCCGGAGCTGTCATTCAACTGGAGCATATAAAATAAAATCCCCAGGGGGCTCAGCTTCCCTCACACTGAGTTGACAGACAGTCTGTGCTTGGTGGAGAAGATCCATACGGTATGACGGGCCGTCTTTACAGAGGTGAACCGCTGTAGTCCAGGCTGAAATTAAAATACACTGAGAACATGTCTTTACGGCCTCATTTCATCACTCTGAGAGAAAACCTTTTTGCACTCTGAGAGTGCAAAACAAAAAGGGAGACACGTTGGTGATGGCACGGTCCAGTGGGAATGAGAATTTGGTTTCTCTCATGCCAGAGCAGAGCTGCCTGATTGTGAGAGGAGCCTACCTTGATTGTGATTGGCTAAACCCCCCCCGATGACACTATATAGGGTTTGATTTCTGATTGGCTGGTTGGAGCAACACCCTTTTTAAAACCCGGAACAAGCCAGGGAGAGAGAGGACACACTTTCTACACTTCTGGGTATCGTTCCAGGTATGGAGACGATTAGTACTGCTGGAGAACTATTAGAAAGTAAGTTTTGCATAATATGACCCGTTTAAAAATGTCATATTCATGAAACTAAAATTATTTCCCCCACTGTTTGTTTTTTTTTTAGCCTTGTTAAAGGTGGGGATTATCTCATGTGTGGACCAATATGGTACTAATGTGAGTAATATTGCTGCAAATATGATCACAATAAAAAAATTTCTGGTATTATTACTATGAACACAGCAACCATTACTGCTGAAAACAATAATACTACTATTAGTGCCCTTACTACTACTACTATCTCCACTATAACTATTACAAGTATTAAAAAAAATTAACTTAAAAAAAAAACTAAAAATAAAGTAATTGCTATAAAACTTCCTTGGCCTTGGACTCAGAGTTTTCTTGTTGTCAACTTTTCTTTTCTTCCTCGTCCAGACTGTATACTCCACAAGGAGGAAGATTTCTGCCCTACCTATTCCAGAGAAACAGAAAACCTTGGTCCAATGATTTCCCTGCTTCTTTGCAACCAAAATAGAGCGCCGAGTCCCTGGCGTGCCGCTGATCCGCTCCAGACAAGCGGGCTGTGGCTGGGAACTCGGTCGAAGCCCGGGAGAGCCTCCAGTGACAGGCGGCCCCCAGACGACGAGCCAAATAAACAAGCAGCACAAGCACCGAGCGCATCCTCTGAGCCTGGAGAGAGAGAAAACAGAAAGAGAGGCAGGAGGGAGACGACACGGCATGCAGAAGCTTCTGCACGCTTTCAGTTATCATCATTTTTAAAAAGAAGTTTCCCAGGATCGCCTGCATTTCAGGAGTTTCTGCGTCGGGGGAAACTGAAATCTAGTTACATTAAAATGGCTGAAGACGCTGCAGGAGTCAAACAGCCTTTTCCCCGCTGTGTGCTCAGTCTTAATCTTGTGCCTCTTCTGCCCGAGGGCACAAAGAGCCATCGACACTGGAGAGCAGGAATGGAGACAAATGGAGAGGCATTAGCAATATTGACCATATGCACTGATCAATATCCATTTCTGCCCCCACGAGCAGTGAGCTGGGGTAAAGTGGTTCCTGCACTGACCCTTTCTCTTCCCCCTTATTCCTTCCTTCCTGTCATTTCCTGCTTCTGACATCCACTGCAGAGGGTCTGTTCCCACTGGGAGGTCCACGCTGTGCCCCTCAGAGCAGCATCGAAGGCCTGGAGGACGTAGAGGTATGATCATTATGAACCAGCTCTCAGTGTTTTAACCACAAGCTCTGCAGTGTCTGAAGTGTCTTGTTTGCCTTGCTGCACAAAGTGCTGCCTCCATTCTTTCTGCTCCTTTGACCATCTCTTTTACCCCCCCAACTGTTTTTTTGCAGAGGAAATGTAAGACCCACGTGTTGCTGCTGGTGGTGCACGGCGGAAACATCTTGGACACGGCGGGCGGTGACCCCAGCACGAAGGCCGGCGACGTGGCCACCCTGGCCTCCGTGCTGGAGAAGGTGACCCGGGCGCACTTCCAGGCCGCCGCCGAACACGTCATGATCAAGCTGGTGCCCTGTCCGGCCGTGTGCGCCGACGCCTTCTCCCTGGTGTCCAAGTAAGAAGCCGCCGCCGTCGCCTCATTCACGCCCGATAACTTTCGTACCTACAACTTTAGCTCCATTTTAAAAGCACGCCTTTCAAAAAAACGATCCACTTTTCTTTTTTTTTTTTTGCGGCGTGGCCTTCACTGTCAGTAGACCTGCATCGGGCTGAACGGCGGCGGAAAATGTTCCCGTGTGGGAAAAAAAAAATCAGGTGGGAGGATTTCTTTGCCAAGAACGGCAGTCATTCATCCGTTACAATCAGAAGTGGGAAAAAAAACAACACACACGTTCTTCTTTAGAAAGAAAGTGCATATTGTTATTTCAGGGAGAAAAAAAAAAGAAACGGTACAAGTAGAAATAGTGATTCTTAAAGGTAAGAGAGCTACAGGCTGTCAAGTCGAACATTTCAAACCCCGAATCCGTTCCTCGTGTTCCACGGCGTCAAACGTGTTCAGACAAAAGGCCACAGATTGAAAATGTCTCGCACTTGTGGTTGGCATTGTGAAGCCGCGAACGTAGCGGACAGGACGGACTAACGTGGAGTTCCTCTTTCATCCCTTTGACGACGGATGCACGCTATTAGAAAAAGTACGGATGTTTCTCACTTGCAACAATCAAAGTCAAAGGAAACGGGCATGTGGAAAGTGCCGGATGCTGCTGCCGCTGCCCCCGCTGAAGCAGAGACTGTAACACGTGAACGATTCACCTCTTGTATCTCCCAATGCAACTGCTGAGCTTCTACAATCATCTACTGCATTTCCCCGCTTGTGTTGGAGCTCGCTGCACCCTAATGGTCCAGACGGACCGTGCTGAAGCCGTAATGGGTCGGGATGGCCGCCTCATGGCTGTCGGGGGAAGCTTTTAAAAAGAGGGACGGCCGCTACCTGGAACCACGAGGAGTTTAATCCAGTCCAATCAAATAGTTTATGGTTATAAAACCTACTTTCAACAACTTTATCCGTATATTTGTAAATCAATGAGACGGGCAACATTCGGGCGATGACGGAAACCTTCTCCCTTATTTCAATATTGAAGGTTTTGTCTTTGGTTATTTCTTCGATCTGTCGAGTTTATTGATGTGATCCGTGCGGCAGACACTTCTTGGGCCGGAGCAGGAAGCCCAGGTGACCTCGAGGCTGCATCTCAATTCTCCCCCTCAGCCCTTCATCTTACCCCTACCCCTCGTTTACGACAGTCTGAGGGGTGTCCCACTTCACTACTGTGCAGAGGTGGAGGGCAATTCACCCCTCTAAATGGAGCGTTTCCAGATGCAGACTTTAAACAGAGGGGACATGGCGCCGAAGGACTCGCATTTCACATATATACGCTTCTAAAGTTATATAAACCTGTTGTGTTTTATACTAGTAAGAATGTATTTAGCTTCTGTGTGTCTTTCTTTGGTAGAGATCGTGTTTATAACATTTTATTATTACACTGTAGAGTTCCAAAGTCTTCTAATATGGGTGTTTTGAAAACAGGGACCCCCGAGCAAACAAGGAAGCTCCTCCGCTTTCACATGGTGAATGAGGAAATATTTCTGAAGTCCAAATACGGCGCAAAAACTGCAGTAATCCACGTCTCCGTCTATTTCTTCACCTTGACGTGGAAACAAAGCAGCCAAGCTGCTGCAACACGTTGAATTTGGGACGGCAGGACGACGCTCCTACTGGAAAATCAACAAACATCCGTGGCTCAGCTCTGCTGATGTAACGGCGCCGTATTATGATGTCATAACTGTGAGACGGAGCGAGAGGGGCGGGGCTGAGCAGAGGGAGAGGGGCGGGGCTAAGCAGAGGGAGAGGGGCGGGGCTGAGCAGAGGCCCTCGTTTTGGAGGGGAAGGGGGAGGCGGAGGGGTAAAAATTGAATTGGGATTGGGCCTTAATGTGCTTTACCTGCGCTGAATGGATCCCCCTGATGGGTCGAGCTACCGTCTCTCAACCTGCACACACGGACGAGCACCTTGGCAGACAACTTGGCTTTCGTGACACAGCCGCTGTATGAAGAGTGAGAAATGGCCGCTCCTCTCAAGACGCCCTTTATCAGCTGAAAGGCCCTGAAAATATCTACTTCCATGAGCTGCTTCCTGCTCCAGCGACGGCTAAGAGTCCTGGAATGAGTGCTTGTGATAATACTATGATAGACATCGGCTGGCGAATGGGACCGTGATCGTGGAGGTATGGACGGGGGGGGTTTCGTGCAATCGTGCTTTAATCTTGCTGCGTTTCCACTTTTACGGACTTGACGTCAGACGGCGTTGACACATAAATTAGACCCCGGCAAATTGAGAAATTGTCCCCTTTTGATCTTGTACTCTGCCTTCAAGCAAAAAATTAAATAGATTCAGAGCATGTTTATTGCTATGTGGGGCTCATATGGAAGTGTCTGTATGAATCAGCAGAAGGGTGCAGAAAGGTATTGACCAAAGAGAGATAAACATTATCCCTTTGACGTGTCTCAGACTGTAGAAATTCAGCCGCGTCGTGCAATAAACTCCCTCTGAAAAGCGAGAGCTTCGTAATGTTAATTGTCCCGTGCGGTGATTAGTACTATAGGGCACAAAGTGAACGTCTAAAGAACCTTTTTTTTAAATAATTTCTACTGATCTCGAGGACGGTAATCAATGTGCGCCATTATAGGTTAATGAGCTCTTGCTGCCTTGGTATCGCGCGAGGCGTCGGTGATAAAGAAGGGGTTAATTGTGGCTGTCGATTTGCGGCGACGCCGTGATGAGCAGCCGTCAGCAGACGAGCTTTTCCTTCTCATATAATATACGGCGGTGATTCTCCTCCCGGTCCATCATCAGTGGGTTGCAGTCCCTGTCCCAATGTAAGAAATACATGAGTGTAACGTCTGTCCGTTGACTCTTCCTGAATTGGCACTAATGCTCCGTAACGTTGGTGTTGTGCTGCGATGTGGATTTTGTTTCAGCGCAGGACGGGAGAGGCACAAAAGATCAGTGTGTTTTCTGAAGCGTCGGCACACGAAGCAGCCAAAACTGAAATGACATTTTCCAACATGTCGGTTATTCCGATTTTGTATTTGCCGTTTGTTCACGAAAGCTTGGTCGAGAAAAAAAAGAAGCGGAGATTTGTGTTTTTAATTAAAATGCAGCTACTTGAGTGTAAACCGGGAGCAGTTCCCTCTATCACGTCCCCACTTAGTGGTTGTTGTGGTATATTATTGGGGTTTTACTATTGTGGTTGGTGTGATGCATTCATCCGTCAATATTTTTTAGTTTTTCGTGAAAACACGGTGGACAATATCAAATACATGTATTACTGCTTTCTTGAACGTTGGGGTCGCTGTAGCTGATCCAAGCTGACTCTTGACACTCACACTAAAAGGTGATTTACAGTCACAAAGGCCTCATTCACGCCTCATGGAAAAGCGACCAAATACTGATTTATTTATTTTTTTTACCCACAGTGACTCGTATCCGATCTGTTTTGTGGCCGTGTGAAAGCGCCATGTTTCTCCATGAGGCTGCTTCGTCATCGACGTGTGACTGACGTCACGGCGCCGCCACAACAAAAGCTGTTAAAAGCTGTTCTCACTTTTTTCCTCATTCTCCTTCTTCTTCTTCTTCTTTCTCTCGCCATGTCGTCGAGATTCTGTCGCTCGTGTTTAACAACCACTTGAAAGTGGATCTACGCGCTGACCTGCGTTGCCAGATGTGCCGGGGATCCCCCAACTTTCTCACCTTTTAACTCTGTTTATTTCATTCCTTTGTGTGTTTGTGGCGTGTTCTTTATTATTAGGGTTTTAACGTGATTCCTACACAGACTGAGATTCAGGCTTGTTTCTATTGAGGTGTTTGGGTTTTCTGGTGTTTTGTGCTGAAAGCAGTGAGTCACATCTGGCCACCCTGGTGCTGACCGGCGTTCCATGCTTCACTTCACGTCGTCGTGAGAGAAAAAAACAAAATTCAGACCCCAGCACAAATCTAAATTGTGTGTCGAGGCCTGCGGTGTGGGCGGAGCCTAAATCACCTGGACTGCATGTTTCTGGAGAGTATGGCAGACAGAAAGGCCCGGACTCAAGCCCAGCCAGTGCTAACCACCACATCGCCATCTCATGCTCAAAACTGCACCACATTTTCTTTTCAGTGAATTCTAAAAGTTGGAAGTTGACCTCGCGTTCGGCTGCAGCTCGTTTTTAAAGGTCGGCCCTGAAGCCAGTCCGGCCGATAACCACTGATTAACACAATCTCCTCCTCCGTTTACTGTCGGAGGGGACGTTTGCTTCCTTCCACTTAATTCTCTACAATACATCTGTCCTTCGCTGGGGGATATTCTTCACATACATGGAGTGAAAACACACTCGTGCTCGTATGTTTTTGTTTTTTTTTCCCACATCTTGAGTGCCAGAGCTGCTTAAAGCGTGACTGATGATTACATTTCACTTTACGCCGTCACATGTCCGAGTGGATCCCAGTTTTGACAGCGTCACCCGGCCTTCGCCGCTCTACAATTATATGCCGAGGATGATGTTGTGTGTGAACCGTCACTATTTGCCGCGGCAGCGTGAGCTGGAAGCAGGAATCCTGTAAGCACACGTGAGTGGTGGAGCTGCTCATCGGCTTTTACCGCGTCCACGGATGAAATATTAACAGCAGCATTCAGCTTGATCCCACTGGGCTTGACCAGAATGGCGTCACCGCGGCTCGTCTCGCTCGCTTGACGCCCACACATCCACAATCTACCTTCAGTTAGAAGAAGACGACTTCTATCATCAAGTAGTGCCAGGTTAGGGAATAATTTAACCAATGAGGTGGTCAAATCAAAGAGATTCGGTAACATGTAAATGAGTAATCGCCACATTATTCATCATTGCTTTTTAAAAAGATATTATTTTGTCCTTTAGCAGGGCGAGTCAGATTTTCATAAAATCCCTTGAGTTGTTGAAGCCCCCAACAAGCTAATTTGGCTCCATTCAAATTGAGTACAGTGCTCATAGTTTTAGTTAAACCTCAGCTTTTCTTTTCTTTTTTTTTTCTTTTACAAAAATGCTTCTGTGAGAATAAAGTAGCAGCTCATTATTTTTCAAACTTCAAACATTGAACCACATGAATATATACAACAACACGAACCATTGCAAAGATTGAAAGAAATGTACGTGAAAGTAATCCCTTTGAGCCAATTAATGTTTCAGTTCGATAACCTGAGCAACTCGCCAGTTTTAAGAAAAACTCCCAATGGAGCCGACTTGAAATTCCAAACTGGCAGAATCAGAGCCGATGAAAGAGGCTGCGAGCAAAAAAAAGAGCTTTATTTATTTATTTAGTTATTTATTTATTTATTTATTTATTTATTATTATTTTAATTATGTTTATTATTATTATTATCATTATCATTATTATTATTATTATTATTATTATTACTATTGTTCTTGTTGTTGTTGTCTGTTGAACTGAAGTTAAAGAAACTGAAAAACCACATAGTTCCATTTTCCCTTTCCCATTTTAAAATAAGCTGTAACAGTTGCAGACTATGCAGAATAGTACATAGTCTGCAACTGTTACAGCTTATTTTATTCATGTCATTTCCCCCCCCGTTATACTTACAATAAATTCAGCTCTAAAGGTATGTGTGGTAAAATATTTAATAGTTTTCACAACGACATGATGAAAACACACGTTTTGCACTCTTTGCATCATTCATTCTTGTGTAATTCTCTAATGTTTTTGGACTCTTGTCGTCTTGAATCATCGTTGCTACGATCCAGGCCTCTCACCCAAAGGAACTATGGGTAAAGGGGCGGGGTTTGAGCACGTGTTCCAAGATTCAGCTCTGCCTCATCCTTCGTCCTGCCACAATATCATATATATCATATATATCTAACGGGATCGAATTATGAGCTTAAGTGCTTTTGACATTTGTTAAAAAAAATTTTTTTTAAAACGACTCTGATCTATTCAGCAATTTCCAGTCTGCCAACACGTACGCGGCTCACGCAGTATATTCTGTATATCTGCCATAATATGTTGGCCGCAGCCTGATTGTCTACACCCAGTGAGGTCTTTTGTTTGGTCTGACAGACTCAACAGCTTGTCGAAAATGCCCCGACAACAATGAGATGTTGTATTTTCATTCCACAGTGGTATGGAACGAACCCTACTTGGTGCCCAGATGGCTCTGGGTCCTGAACATACTCTCCCAATGTGTGCACATGGGTGGGCGTTCATGCACGCCGCCGCCGCCGCAACGCAAACACAACACTTACTCAATCCCACTTCTGCCAGTGAGCGGTGTTTGCTCTAATGACAGTGTTGGGTGTGTGGGTGTGCAGGGACTCATTTACTCGCCTGCCAACATAAACAATCTGAAGAAAACGCAGCCACGCGGGGAACGGGAACGACTGCCGTGTGGTTAATTTGCTCTCATTCCCGGGTAATGACGTGGCTGACGGTCCCACCACGGAGCGGAGGTGGCGAAACCTCTCAGTGCCTCCAAGGACTTAACTTTCACACAAACAAGCCACGACGGACTGAGCGCTTGCTGATTCCTTCCCCGCGGAGAGAAGGAGACATGTTTTCAAGCCGCCGTCGCCATGTGCCGGGGCGCCCGCCATCATTATCGCTGCGATAATGAACGTGGCGTCCGGCGGCTGAGCGCCGGAGAAGGAACGACACGTGCGATCCGTAAACACCCTCTGCGCAAACGCGTCCCACGCAGGAACCCCGTTGGCGAGAGGCCACCGAGCGCGCGCTGTCACGCCGCATCGCGTCCAATTAACGGGCGGCGGTGAAACGCCCCGCTAATTGATTTCCGTCCGTCACCGCGCTTCATCCGTCACGGCTTTAAAAAGAGGAAAACACACATTTCCTGCTATTATGCATTTGTCTTGGAGACACAAATGTAATATTTCGGACGAGTCGACACCGCATCGCACCATTTCTTTTGTCGGGTGGGATAAAAGTGTAGGAGGAAGTCTGCTTGTCAGTCTCCCCAGCTTGTGACCTCGGCTCCGCCAGGTGGAGGCTCATTATTCTACCCGGAGGCAGCTTGGGGACGGAACACCACTATTTCTAGCCCCCTCGCTCTAATTGAGACTCTGCAGAGGACGGAGCCGGCCACGCTAATGGCGCAAGCCTCGGTGCGGCGCTCCGGCAGCCGTTTAGGAATGCAGGGGGGCAGCAATTAAGCAGGAATGTGACACACATCCGAGTTCTGCACTTCGTATTATATCGCCAAAGGCGAGAGGGTTTGCAGGGGAGCGTAATGGAGCCTATTTCAAGGTTATGCAGCGTGAGATGAGGCTGATTCGAGGTTTAATCGCCTCACCTCGACTGTATCTTTTCCCCGCCGTTGTTAATGGATCTCTGCATCCTCACGTTACCGTAAGAGGGGGGGGGGGGGGGCATAATTGATCGCCTATAGGTGTCATTGCGGGAGTGTTTTGTGAGGAATGCGGCAATCAGTGTCAACGTGATGAATGTTCTTTTGGTTCTGAAATCATATGAGTTATGGGTACGCTTGTTTGCAGGGACGTACTTTGTAACGACGCGTCAGTCCGACCGCTGTCAATCAAGAAGTATCAAATACGTTATAATCATCTTTAATACTGACGCTTATGAGGGACCGACTCGTCTCTTTAAATAACGAGGACAAGCTCTCACCGACGGCCTCTTGCCACTCAAGGATCTGCTTCAATGAGCCAAAAGTAGGGACTCATCTGTCATCTCCGCGCCGTTTAATGGACGTCGAGTCTTTTTGAAACTGAACCCACTGCTGCACGACGCCGTGAAATCCAACATCGGGGGGGGGGGGGGGGGGGGGGGGTGATTTTGCGAAGGGCTAGGGTTCTCGATCGCTCTGCAGGGAAAAGCGACCCACTTCTGAGTTCTACTCACCGTGACTCATTTCCGACCTGTTTCGTTTCCATGGTAAAGCTCCAATTCCGACGTTTCCCCGCCGGACCCACTCTGAACTCCTCTCATTGCTGTTGTTTGTCCACAAACACAACTTTAAACACACTTGTGAATAAAAGTTCTTTTTTTTTTGTTTTTAGTTCATTTTCACACTGGGGTGAGAATGGACCCGGGACTTCGTGTTCCACACCCCCGGTCTAAAGTATCCCAGCGTTCAAGATGAACGCAAGGAGGAGTTCGGCTGCTTTTGTTGCACGAATTTGAAGACAAACACATTTAACGATGTGAGCAGTGATGCAGCGCCAACAATCACCCGCCGCCCTCGAGGACAGGAGCACTCTAAACTGCCACGGCAAATAAATCAGAACACAAGTAAATCAGTTTGGGTTTTTTTTGTCGAGGTGGGGGGGGGGGGGCATTTGCTGCTCGGTGGTTATAATCCTAATTATCTTCTTGCATAATTAGGTGATTTATTATGCAGCGGAAATTGTGATTGTGCCTCAGCGGACATTTGTTGAGCAGGTGTTGAACCTCTGCTCCTGCCTCGTGACTCGTGACCCAAGTTTTAGAGGTGGAGTCGTGTGCAGAATATTAACTGGGGGCTTTTTTTTTTTTTTTTTAACTCTGGAGTTCCAGGTGAGTAAAGCGGTTCTGGATGGGTGTGTGTGAGAACAGCGGCTGTTAACAAGCCTCTAATGAAATGGAGACTTCTTACTCACTCTGGACCAAAACTCCATAAACAAGCAGCCGACAAACAAGGAAGAACGTTCAGAGCTGAACAGTTCACTCAGTAGGCAGCTCTCTGTGCACGCTCATGTAATGCAGAATATATTGCAAAGCTTTTCCATTCGCCTACAAATCTGCAGGGAGGAAGGAGCTTCTTCTTCTTCCTCTTCTTCTTCTTCTTAACCGATTATGGCTACAATCAAAATATAACCTCATTTACACAAACAAATCAGCCAGAAACAGAACATTTTTGATTATTTAGAAGATCCAGTATGTTCTACCTTCGTGGCTGGTTTATTTAGTGAAATGTCCATGCACTTTAAGTAAACTAAAATATTCCTTTATTTAATTTGATTGTGGCTGACATTTCAAGCTGCATGTAGAAACATGGCCGGGCAGATTTGTCTTGATTTGGTTCAAGTTCTTAAAAACACACCTTGTTCTTGCAGATTTCGTCATTGATGACCCGTCTCGCCGCCCGTTGCGTGAACGACGTGCACACGCAGGTGCCGAACGCCAATAACTGCCCTCCGATGCAGACATTTCATTTGCTTGCGGAATGTGGAATTGTATCGCTGAAAGTTTCGGCTGTGCAAAACGAGGGGTTTAATAACCTCTATTCAACATTTCTGCGTGGCGCCACATTTCATTTTCTGTATCCTACTGTCGACCCGTCACGCCAAGTAACTGTACACGTGCCCATTTATTGTTTCACATCTTGAAAAACGGGGCTTCATTTCTACACGCCGAGCCACTGGGAAGAGGCTTCAAGTCATTACCTCGCAGCAAATAATAAATACAGCGTGCAGACCTCCAGTGAACAATTAGCCTGCGTAAAACAAAGACATGCAGGCAAAGCATTTGTGTTGAGTGGGTTTTTTTTTATTAGTTATTTTCCAGCTCTAATTGAAGCTCAGTGAGAGGAAAGTGTGCAGAGCAGCCAACCTTTTGACAACCGGCAGCCACTGGGCCCAGGTGCTGCTCATTAGCTAATCACTTTCTGCTAATGACCTTTTTCTTTTTCTTTTTTTTTCTTCTTCTTCTTATTATTATCCCGACTGGCACTATTCACTTTTTATTCACTCTTCAAAACTTCTCGCCGGACAGCAAAGCAACAATTAACTTTTATTTTCCAGCACGTCTGAGTGGTTGTGTCGGGCGCCACATCGAGGGGATTGTCGAGAAAATGTAGGATTTTTAGGTCATAAAGACAAAAGTTACTTCAGCTGAAAGGTGGTTGAAAATATCCATCGTGCAAATACCAAAGTGAGGCCATATTTACACGCACTTGGGTATATGAAAAAAAATATATATATATTTCTTTGTGTTTGGGTGCATTTACACACAAACGCAGCTACAACTCACCACAATCCATGATTCCTGAAAACTCCACCCACAGGGTAAAATCCATGTGTATCTGGATATTTACGTCACAATTCATGACTTCCGTTTTTTTTTTTTTTTTCCAGGATTCTGATTGGCTATCATGGCTTCATGCTTCTTGCTTACACTGCCCCCTACAGGTCTGGCTGCTCATAGCAGCTCTGAACCAGCTGCATATGTGGCTCAGTGTAAATGAAGATTTATTTATATATTTTTTTTAAATTTAGAGGGAAATAGCTGTATTTTTTTTTTTTTTTTTTAAACTGGGTACATGTAAAGTCTGGGATTAACAACCAATCAAAATGTATTCGTACAGCACCATACACACAGGCGGATTAAAATCAGAACGTTTATTTACTAATAACATCATTACAACCTCATGGTTTAACACGTCCTTGAGAAATGACCGATGGAAAAGCATAATCACGTCACACATGTATTCCTCTGCAGAGAAGATTAAATTATCATCGATCAAATGTAAGAAGCACAGAAAACGAATTGGAATCATTAAAAAGAAAAGAAAAAAAACACAAGCGATTGTCCGAAGCATTTGTCGGCCTGTGGCTCCTTCGTCCTTCCGTTAACGCCGCCGCTCCTCTGCTCCCCGCCCAGCCTGAACCCGTACAGCTACGACGAGAGCTGCGTGTCCAGCAGCGTGGACCACCTGCCCCTCGCCGCCCTCCCCCTCCTCGCCATCGTCTCCCCGCGCTACCAGGACGCGGTGGCCACCGTCATCGAACGGGCCAACCAGGTCTACCGCGGCTTCCTGCAGTCGGAGGACGGACAGGGATTCACGGGTCAGGTCAGTGGAGCGGGAGGAGGGACGCTGCCGCTGGTCTGGGAGTCGAGTCGAGATTTGATCAGCGACAAGTTTTGGGACTTCAGAGATCTCGATTCTGTTCAGATCTGTATTTCTTGAAGGCTGCTGGAGTTATGATAACCTATATTCTGTGGGGATTCAGGCTTGAGCTTCAAACAACAGAACTACTGCAGCAAAACTATCAATACTCTCTGTTGTCACACACTTAAAGTCCTAGTGAAATGTAAAACACTACTTTGCAAAAAACGATAGTTGGGGTACTACTTCTAAGGTTCCTCCGACTCTGCCCCACCACTGTTGTCGCATAACAAAGTTATTTGAATTTTGAATCTCCAGCCGAGGAAGTCGGGGGGAATCCTTCTTCGTGGGCGTGACGTCACGAGTTGTGCAGATCTCGATCTGTTGTGTTTATATCGGCTTGTTTCCCTCTTAAATATCCAAGTTTTAACAGTGTTTTGAAGTTATAAGTAGGCGTTTTATGAGCCATGACGAAAGATTGAGCCTGGAAGAGACCAGAGGGAGGAGAAAAGGAGTACAGGCGGCGGGAGAGGCTAGCTCAGGCGGCTAGTAGACGATCAAGTAACACCTGGACTCATCTTCGGTGATTCCAGTCAGAAAAGCTCTTCGACATGATCCAGGAAGCCGGTCGTTCTGCCAAAAGTCAGGAGCCTCAAAGCCTCAAAGGTGAAAACTGGCGGCTGCTGAGGCGAGGAGACGAGGACGAATGGAGGACGAAGCGTCTTCTGCTTCCTCAAACATGTTCCAGACGGGGTCACCGATGGCAGAACCACCTTCTGTGTCTTCTTCATCAATCACTGGGTTTGAAATGATGATGGTGATGAAATATGGTTAAATTCATCCTCTTCGTGGTCAAAACTCTGATCCTCCATAATGTAAACACAACATAGGCGTGTGCACAACTAGTGATGTCACTCTATTAGTGTCAGAAGCTCCGCCCAGCAGAGGAAATAGCGCCGTTTATCAGCTATTTTCTCGCAGATTGCCGTGTTTTAACATTTTACCTTCGGGCCAGTTAGCATAAAAAATGTCCCTAGAAGCGACAGCCAGAGTGTTTTGGAGGTCGAATTTTCATTTCACTCGGACTTTAAAGGAGCGACATGAACGTTAAATCAGAAACAAACCAAAAAGACATGACGAGGATAATAATCACTGACGTTACCTCTGTTCATTGGACACACTCTTAGCTGATATTTCTAATAATGGAACATATTTAATTCTTCTCGCGTGTCAGAAAGGGTTTCTATGTTTTATTAAAACGAAAAAGTTCTGATTTATTCCATTGAATATAAATCTTTATATTAACACACAAAAAGGTGAAAAACCTGCAAACATTTGTATAAATATTTGATATTAGGAAATATTCTACTTTGAATTCTTATATTTTTTTGGTTTTACTTTGACTCATAAGTATAAATAGTAAAGAAAAATATTTTTCTGATTTATAATTTCAAGAGGATTCCCCCCCCCTTTTTTTTTTTTGCATTATTTTGCTTTTAGTAACGTTACAAAAAAACCAAACTAATTAAATGTCATATATGTTGAATACAATGTTTACCATAGTCACACAATTTTTATTTATTTGATTTCTTTTGCATGGATATTTCAGGGAATTGAGATTTGAAATGTCTGTGTGCCATCTGAGGTGTTTTTCAAGATATGACTTGAGGAAATGTAGAGAGAAAATGGATTTATATACGAGCGACGGAGGCTTTTAACTCGTCTCTCGTCTGTGTTTTCTTTCTCAGTCAAGCGCCTTAGTTTTTGTGAAGCTGATTAGAGTCGATTGGAATATCAACACAGTAAAAACATCTCTCTTTTTTTTCACCCCACATGGAAACGCAGAAGGAAAACGAGGTTTTGGTTTTTTTTAATTTAATTTTTTTCCCTGCCGTTTCAAGATGTCATTTATGCAGCTCCCGTGCAGCGGGGCGTTTATAAATCCTACATTTTGTGGAGCAGGTATGCCTGATGGGCGACTGCGTGGGCGGCGTGCTGTGCTTCGACGCGCTGTGCTTCAGTAACCACCAGAGGCCCGGCAGCCCCAACAACAGCAGCAGGAACAACAGCAGCGAGAGCCTGAAGGTAGGAGCTCGCCGTGGGAGCGACGTCGCCACGACACACAGGAGCATCGCTCGGCTCATCACGTCATGCCCAGATGGAAAGAACCTACATAAACATATATGTTTTAATATAGGTTTTGACATAGGTTTTTTATCATATGTGACATATATAAAATTGGCCGTTTTCCTATATAATATGCAGATAAATGCGCATATATGTACACATATACGTACATACCGGCACCTATATAGGTACATATATGCACGTATATATGTGTGCATATATATACCTATATGCTCTTCTTGTATAATTGGTTTTCAGTTAGTTCTTAGTTATTGCCTTGATAATGCAGCTGCCAAAGTGAGATATGGGCTATATATATATGTGGAAATAAGGAAGCAGTACAGGAGACCTATATGGCCTGTATATTCACATATATGCACCTCAATTTTGCCTATATGTGGCATATATACGCATATATGTGCATATAAACTGCTTATAGGTTTCATATATGCGCATACTGTATATCCTCATATAGGTTCTTTCCATGTGGGCGTTTACCAGCAGAAATGTCTTCGTGACAACTCCGTCTTCTATATTAAGACTGCGTCCCAATTCTCCCCCTCAGCCCTTCATCTTACCCCTACCCCTTTGAAATACACATTCACGAGAGTCTGAGGGGTGTCCCATTTCACTACTGTGCAGAGGCGGAGGGCTATTCACCCCTCTAAACGAAGCGTTTCCAGATGCACACTTTAAACAGAGGGGCATACATGGCGCATAAACAGAAACTCCGACACACACACACACACACACACACACACACACACACACACACACACACACACACACACAAGGAATCACCTGTGTGAAAAGCAACGTACCTGGATGACATTCATATGGATTTGATGTTTGTGATCTAAGCGCCGCTGTGAAGCAGCTCGTCTGGTCTTTTGTCGTGTTAAAAGTGTTACGTAACTCCCTCTTTCAGCCCATTATGTCCCCGGCCTCTCCTCCGGCTCCACTTCATTCACACTCGGTTTACAGTCAACTCACTGCGGCTGACACACAGTTATTTCCTCCCTCTCGCATTAAAACACATGAACTCCGATCATATTGTGTGTCACTTCCTGATGCAAGAGTGCAGCTGCTACTGTATTGACACTTTTTCACACATTTCTTTTCAGGTCACGTCACGAGTGTCGCTCTGGAGAAACACGTCTTTCCGTTTTCACAATATCGTGGTGTCGTTTGTGTGATTTACTGCAAATGTGTCTTGTTCCGTTGTTTGCCGCCTCTTGATCAGGTCGATATTATAAAGGAGAAGCAGCCCTCAATTAACCGGGTGAAATGAAGGTAGAATAGAATAAATAATAATATAAACTCTGGTACTTTATTGATTTTTTTTTTGGGGGGGGGGGTATTTCTTCATTGTTTTTCACTATTTGTGGTACTTTATTGATACTTTTCCACGATCGCCATTATGACTGGGGTACCAGTCGGCAAGTTCATTTTAAACGTTCTATTCTCCTGCTGCAGTCACTGCGGCGAGCTGGAGGTGCAGTTTGAAGCCTCCTCCTCTGCTTCCTTGCAGGACAACGCGGGGCTGCTGGGTCCGTCCAGCCCGGGCCTGAGCTCCAGCAAGCGGCTGAGCAAGAGCAACATCGACATCTCGGCTCCAAACGACGGGCAAGGTGGCCCCTCGCTCAGCCGCAAGCAGAGCGACTCGTACGACGGAGACACCTCGTCCACTGGCCAGCACAGCTTTTTTCCCAGGTGGGTGGGGGGGGGGTCACAAGTCACACACTGTGAGGATAATGCAGAGGAGGTTTCCTGACCAGCAAATATTTAGAGCCGCACTATCAATAAATGATGTTTACCGACTGCCGGTCGACGGGCCAGCATGGTGACGAACAGGATGAGGTCGTAGTTTACGTGAGTATTTAGCAGCAAAAATATGTTTACCAGGCGGTTTGTACTTGGCCTGGCCATTCTTCCCCCCCCCCCCCCCCCCCCAACTGTTAGGATGCAGGAAGAAAAAATGATGCGGAATTTATCTACGAGAAGCGGTACTTCTTCTTCCTGTGACCCTTGACCCTTTTCCGCCTGAGGATTCTTGATCTGCAGTTACCCTCCTCACCACATAGGGCACTCAAGGGAAACTTTCTCTAGTGGTGGGGCCATGATAAGGAGCGCTGGCATTCTCACTAGGCAAAGGAAAGGAGGCTAAATGCTTCCACACTGATGCTTCCTTTAGAGCCTCCTTTAGCCTAGGAAACACTGATGCTTCCTTTAGCACCTCCTTTAGCCTAGGAAACACTGATGCTTCCTTTAGAGCCTCCTTTAGCCTAGGAAACACTGATGCTTCCTTTAGAGCCTCCTTTAGCCTAGGAAACACTGATGCTTCCTTTAGAGCCTACTTTAGCCTAGGAAACACTGATGCTTCCTTTTGCATCTCCTTTAGCCTAGGAAACACTGATGCTTCCTTTAGAGCCTCCTTTAGCCTAGGAAACACTGATGCTTCCCTTAGCACCTCCTTTAGCCTAGGAAACACTGATGCTTCCTTTAGAGCCTCCTTTAGCCTAGGAAACACTGATGCTTCCTTTAGCACCTCCTTTAGCCTAGGAAACACTGATGCTTCCTTTAGCGCCTCCTTTAGCCTAGGAAACACTGATGCTTCCTTTAGAGCCTCCTTTAGCCTAGGAAACACTGATGCTTCCCTTAGCACCTCCTTTAGCCTAGGAAACACTGATGCTTCCTTTAGAGCCTCCTTTAGCCTAGGAAACACTGATGCTTCCTTTAGCACCTCCTTTAGCCTAGGAAACACTGATGCTTCCTTTGCCAAAGGAGACCAGATCATGCTGCCCCACAATCCTTATACGTGGGAGAATAATGGTTTAACAGCAGTGACGTCATCAAGGTGTCCTGATAAAGTGAACCCTGTTCCGGGTACATTCACAGACGTACTGGACTCTGCTGTCACTACAATGTGATGGAAAATCTGAACCAGGGGTGTCGAACATAGTGCCTATAGGTCCAAACTGTGCCGACAGAATCGTTTAGCGATGAGAGTCACTACTAAACACTGTGATCTGAACGTTGAGATCAAAGGTCAGCGATGCAGCACTCAAAGCATCCAAAAAAAACCCATTGAGGACATTGAATGTCTTCCAGTTGAATTTATTTTTCTTCAAAATGTTTGTTTTTTCTTTGGGTTTCTAAAAATTTAGATTTTGTGGAATCGTACAAAGGGGAAATGTTGGCGTGTCCAAAAGTGTCGGACTGAATGGTCATTAAGCTGCCAAACAGACCGAATGACTCTTTTCTTGATTTTATAGGTTCTGGTTTATTTAACGTCGTTATAGGACTTATGTGGCAGAATATTCCAAGCAGCCTCTAATAACGTGAAACTGAACCAGATTCAGCTGAAAGCTCCTTTTTGGACTGGACTCTGGTGTGATCAAATATAGAGACGTTACTGAACATCAAAGAGTCGCTGAAGCTCGGAGGATTTCGTGCTCACATCCGCGTTTCAGTCGCAACCTCCTGGAATCCGGCTGTAAAGCGCTCATCCACCGGCGCCTCCGCTGGATTTCGGTCAGGCCTCTGATTGGTGACTCTTTTATCTTCGGGGCAGATTTACTGCGCTCGTATCCGTCGCTGAAGCTTTTCTCTGTCGCACAACCGTCAAGAAAATCTCCTCTGTGGTACCTGAGAGGACGGATGAACTCAATAATTCAACGTATTGTTTATACTTTTTATTCAGCAGAAGCTTCCTGGAGTTAGAGAATGTTTATTCATGGAGATTTAGCAGTAAAGTTGAATTTCATCGTTTGTGTGTTGTATCAGTTCTTCCAGTAATTATTAGATTGAGTCTCAATAACAAACGCAGCATGTTCAAGAAATTAACAATTAATTTTTTTCGCTTCCCCAGTTCGTGGCTTAATGTGACTCTACATCCTATGAAAAAGGCTTTGGTCCTCATCATGTAGTGTTTTCGACACGTATAACTTGAAGCATCAGGTTCTTATGTGTCCAAAAGTAAATTTGATCTACTTTCCTGACAAAGCTTATAAAATCTTATGTTTGGCCCAGGTTGTGGTTTTTTTTCTATAAATGATTATAAATATAAAAGTTATGCTAACCAGCTGATAACTTACACATATACCAGCGAAGCATCCAAAGACAAAAAGGTTATATTACAAATTATTATATTTTATCCTCCAAGGAAGAAAAAAATATCCCTTTCGATATAATCGTTTTGTTTGCTATTGCTCAATGTACAGATAAACTGCATGCACAGAAGAATATTACATGAAAAAAATTGTGCAATTGTAGTGAGATCGTCTCGTATGTGGTTGATGAACTAATATTATTATCAAAATGTTGTGGTAGCACAATACAGAAAATTGAGTGCACACTTAGTACACAATCACATGAAAACATGGGGGAAAACGTCACATTATTATTTGTATATATGTACTATAAACACCATAAAGCCCTTAGTTTGGAAGTTGTCTTCCCTGCTGCCCAGCAGCATTTGTGGATCAGTATATTTTGGTTCACGTTGTGTTCCAGGTTTGTCTGGGTCACGTCGGCCCGTCTGCGCTCTGCTCTTTATCAATATTTGCAGCTTGACTGCCCCACCTGCCTCCGCCGAACTATAAATAGCCTGCTTGTGCCAGTTAGTGAGCGAGTCTCGGCAGTGCAGGTGAATTTAGTGGGCTCTGATGGGGGGGGGGGCAACTGCCATGTCGACTCGTCTCAAGCAACCAGCTCCACTGGGTTCTGCACCATCACAGACACTGAAGGCA
This sequence comes from Blennius ocellaris, assembly GCF_963422515.1. Classification (NCBI taxonomy): domain Eukaryota; kingdom Metazoa; phylum Chordata; class Actinopteri; order Blenniiformes; family Blenniidae; genus Blennius; species Blennius ocellaris. The sequence continues at coordinate 28,880,162 of NC_137651.1, read as the reverse complement.
GGAGCCCATCAGTTCCCAGACGCTGCTCTTGCTGGAGCTCCTTCACCTTTCACTTATTGAATCTCCCTGTTCTGAGTTAGTAATCCTCCCAGTTGTCAGTCTCCAGGTTGTTCTGCTCTGGCCATGGGGCTAAATTGTCTTTGAGATTATGCTCAGACTTTAAAAACTTTCCTGAAAAACCCTGGAGAGTCTGATCAAGTGCTGCGAGAACTGGGCTCGTCAGAGCCTGATGTGGAACAGCTACCCCAAACTCTTGTAAAATATAAGGTTGATAAAACCTGAAATGTCATAGCTGGTGGTATAAGAAACACAGATGCTGAGCAGGAAATGTAATTAAAATGTTTTTGATAACACCCGAAATGTAATAAGAGGTTAATAATGTCATTAAAGATGATTTACAGAGGGAGTATGAATTGAGTTTGTCCACGTTTCTCTTGTCGTGCCTGAATGCAACGTGAGAGTCTATCGTGGTTCAGACCCGGTACCAGTGACATTGTGAGAGACGGAAACCATGTTGTATCGTTCGCAAAAATTGCAGACGGTCGGTTCAGGGAGTGAAACTCACGACGAGAACGAAGATGAAATCCCAAAATAGACGCAGGAAGCAATCAGAGCACTATTGATTTAGCTTTTCCAGTGTGTCTGCAGATTGTTGCCTAATCCTTTCTCCCTGCGTGAGACCTAATGAGGAAACGTTGGCCTGCTCGGTAGTTCACCCGATGCAACCTGTGAGGCTGAGTCATACAGACACACGACGACCCCCCACTGTTAAAAAAAACCCAACAACAACGAACCGGCACGTCGGTGGATTTAGGACCAAGCAAATTAAACAGTGACTCACGGTGTGCAGACATTTCAGCTGCCGGCTGAAGGAAACAATCTTTCCTTTGAAATACGGTCGTATGCATACGTCCGTCTGCAGGTTTTCCTTGACGACAGGCTGCTCAGTCCTGTCAGGGACTGCAGGGTGGAGTTTGCACCATCCTCCCAGTACGTGAATGCGTTTTCTTCCTCTTACTGTCTAAAAATAAGCAAATGAGGTGAAGTCGGCGACACTGAATTGCTTGTTTGAGCATCTGTCTCGCTCTGTTTTTGCCCCGTCGACTGGAAATTAGTCCAATTTGTCCCAAAATTGCCCCGACGCAGTCGAGACAGACTCTTCTGAAGAGGACAGAGTAATAAGGCAACGTTTCCCAAACCTTTTCGACTTTCCGGGGCCCTAAAAGCACATTTTTACAGTCAAAACTCCACAAAATCGAAATAAAATAGATAAAATCTATTATCAAACTGATCAAATAAAGTGAAAAAAAAAAAGATCAACGGTCAAATTATTAAAAGTGAAACACGCCTTTAATTTTTTTGCATAGTAATATTTAAAAACATTTTTCTTTAAAAATCAGTGCTTTCATGTGTTGTGAAAATGGCTTTTAGAAATCCTGCAGCGCTCCTGAACTTTGGCTTTGTAAAATTGAAGGGGACCCATTGAGCTCGTCTCCTCACAGCGAGAAACGTTGTTGGCTTTACCGGCTCTTTAATGAAGTTGACTGTCACTTTCTGTCAGTGTGAGTTTTGAGTTGTTCATCAATTTGGTGACAAAAAAAAAAATTATCAAAGGTCAAGGTCACTTTGGCTTTCGGTGTTTCATATTTATGTGCGTGCAGTAACTCAGACTGTCCAGCAGGGGGGGTGGGGGGGTTCCTTACGCTCCTCTACTGTCCCCACTTCGTAGATTATGTGAGACATTAATGTCAGTTCATTAATGGTTCGACGTGGCCACGTAACCATGGCGCCGTCATCACGGCCTCGTTTTACTGCGAAATCAATAAATGTCGCCAAAAAAAAGCACGGTTTGCCGCGGTGAGCCTGTGAGCACGAAGTGCCGGCAGACGGCTGCTTGGCCGGCGCAGCGATAACGAAGTGTTTAATGTGTGTTGCCACAGTTTGCTGAAGGAAGGCGTGGAGGTGCGCGGCGGCGGCGGCAGCAGCACCAGCCTGGTGTTGAACCCGGGCCGATTCGACTTTGAGGTGTCGGACTGCTTCTTGCTCGGCTGCCCGCTGGGCCTGGTGCTCGCCATGAGGCGCACCGTGCTGCCCGCCGTTCACGGTAAGAATCGAACGCACCTTTTTGTCCCGTTTCGTTTCTCCAGCCTGTCTTTTCAGCGAAATCCTAACAAAAGTGGATTGATTTTTTTTGGGGAGGGGGTTTAGCGGGACTCGTCGTTTAGCCCTCTTTCATATTTTCAGTATTCAGTGATAAAATGTCATCTTTTAACTCCATTTATTGAAAGGTTGCTGCCTTTTCTAGCTCAAGTTTAATAAAAGTTTTTTGTTTTTTTTACGTTTGTACTTTTCAGTCCCATTTATTGTTTTTTTTTTATCTCCGCCGCTTGTGACACTGACAATCTCAACTGTCATTTCTTTCATTTCATTTATTGACTGTCACAACCTGACCGCCTTTCCCTTAACCCCTTTAGGAAGTCTCCTAACACCTTTCCTAGCTCCTTTAGGAAGTCTCCTAACACCTTTCCTAACTCCTTTAGGAAGTCTCATTACACCTTTCCTAACTCCTTTAGGAAGCCTCCTAACACCTTTCCTAACTCCTTTAGGAAGTCTCCTAACACCTTTCCTTAACTCCTTTAGGAAGTCTCATAACTCCTTTCCTAACTCCTTTAGGAAGCCTCCAAACACCTTTCCTAACTCCTTTAGGAAGCCTCCTAACACCTTTCCTATCTCCTTTAGGAAGTCTCCTAACACCTTTCCTTAACTCCTTTAGGAAGTCTCATAACTCCTTTCCTAACTCCTTTAGGAAGCCTCCAAACACCTTTCCTAACTCCTTTAGGAAGTCTCATAACACCTTTCCTAACTCCTTTAGGAAGTCTCCTAACACCTTTCCTAACTCCTTTAGGAAGTCTCATAACACCTTTCCTAACTCCTTTAGGAAGTCTCATTACACCTTTCCTAACTCCTTTAGGAAGTCTCATAACACCTTTCCTAACTCCTTTAGGAAGTCTCCTAACACCTTTCCTAACTCCTTTAGGAAGTCTCCTAACACCTTTCACTAACTCCTTTAGGAAGTCTCCTAACACCTTTCCTAGCTCCTTTAGGAAGTCTCATAACACCTTTCCTAACTCCTTTAGGAAGTCTCCTAACACCTTTCCTAACTCCTTTAGGAAGTCTCATAACACCTTTCCTATCTCCTTTAGGAAGTCTCCTAACACCTTTCCTTAACTCCTTTAGGAAGTCTCATAACTCCTTTCCTAACTCCTTTAGGAAGTCTCATTACACCTTTCCTAACTCCTTTAGGAAGTCTCATAACACCTTTCCTAACTCCTTTAGGAAGTCTCCTAACACCTTTCACTAACTCCTTTAGGAAGTCTCCTAACACCTTTCCTAGCTCCTTTAGGAAGTCTCATAACACCTTTCCTAACTCCTTTAGGAAGTCTCCAAACACCTTTCCTAACTCCTTTAGGAAGCCTCCTAACACCTTTCCTATCTCCTTTAGGAAGTCTCATAACTCCTTTCCTAACTCCTTTAGGAAGTCTCATAACACCTTTCCTAACTCCTTTAGGAAGTCTCATTACACCTTTCCTAACTCCTTTAGGAAGTCTCATAACACCTTTCCTAACTCCTTTAGGAAGTCTCCTAACACCTTTCCTAACTCCTTTAGGAAGTCTCCTAACACCTTTCACTAACTCCTTTAGGAAGTCTCCTAACACCTTTCCTAGCTCCTTTAGGAAGGCTCATAACACCTTTCCTAACTCCTTTAGGAAGTCTCCTAACACCTTTCCTAACTCCTTTAGGAAGCCTCCAAACACCTTTCCTAACTCCTTTAGGAAGTCTCCTAACACCTTTCCTTAACTCCTTTAGGAAGCCTTCTAACACCTTTCCTAACTCCTTTAGGAAGTCTCCTAACACCTTTCCTAACTCCTTTAGGAAGTCTCATAACACCTTTCCTTAACTCCTTTAGGAAGCCTCCTAACACCTTTCCTAACTCCTTTAGGAAGTCTCCTAACACCTTTCACTAACTCCTTTAGGAAGCCTCCTAACACCTTTCACTAACTCCTTTAGGAAGCCTCCTAACACCTTTCCTTAACCCTGTGACGTCATCCATGGTTTTAAGGAAAAGTGGATAGGAAAGGAGATAGGAGGGACGATTATGAAGCAGCCTTAGTATCCCAGCTTGAGCAGCCATTATCAGATGATGCATTGTGGGTAAGACGGATGTGGTTGGGCTCCCCCTGCTCACAGTGCTGGTTGTGTTTCCTGCAGTGAGCCAGCTCCACCCCGCCTGCTCTCAGATCTTCAACCTGTTTTACCCCTCGGACCCGTCGGCCTCCCGGCTGGAGCCTCTGCTGCAGCCTCTCTTCCACAAGCTGCCGCCGTTCGCCGTGCCGCGCTACCAGCGCTACCCCCTGGGGGACGGACGCACCATGCTCATAGGTAGGTGGCGTGGTGACCTGACACTCGTGACTCATTCAACTGCATTACTTAAGCGAAAGGCTTTATTTGCTAAAGTCTCTTTGAGCAGGATCACATCACTTCCTCTCATTCGGGATGAACGTCCTGACAGTAGACCTTCAACGTCACAGTCTAATCTATCAATAAAATCTATTTTTATTTCGTGGCTGCACACGGGTAAGGACCCAGACACATTGTGAGGCGCGAGGAGTCATTGCGCTGCTGCCCTGCAGAGGAAACGACGACATGTGAGGGATGAGGCCTCCGGCTTCGTCTTGTAATTGTGCCGGCGGCCTTGCTCTGCCTTACCTCCAGCTTTACTCTGCGCTCCGGGGATGAGACGCCCCGACTGAGTTATCGCCCCGCTATTTGTGTTCCAGCACCGCAGGGATCCGCCTTGATGCCCGGGCTGTAGCCCCTAATGAGCCGCTGATTTATCCGAAGCATAGTTTAGCCCACGTCTCCAAACAGCAGTCATCCACCTACACCGAGAGAAAGTAGGGCAAGGACTCATCACTGACGGCTGCGCAACATCCTACAGGAATGAACCTGTTTATGAGGAGGAGGAGCTTTGTGGGTTTCTTCAGTTGGACCTGAAGCTGATTGATCGACTGATGTGGAGCGTTTCCCTAACGCCTTTAACGGATGTTTTATTAAAGGAAAATAAACGTCTTCAGAGGTTTTTTTAGATTTGCTGTTTCGTTACAAAAGAAGCAGAATCAAAATAGATCTGTTCCTCCCACTGTTTGATGCCTCGAATTCTGACTTTAAACTCAGACTTCTGACTTTTAACTCAGAATTCTGACTTTTTTCTCATAATTCTGTCTTTAAACTCAGAGTTCTGACTTTTGAACACAGAATTCTGACTTTAACTCAGAATTCTGAGTTTCAAAGTCAGAATTCTGAGAAAAAAAAGTCAGAACTCAGGGTTTTTTTCCCCCACAGTGGCCCTAATCCTCTTCCGTATTCCTGGACGTCAAATGGACGTGGAAACTTGACCTCTGGATGACGGCACGCAATGAAAAAAAAAAAAAAAAGTGCCTGCGCTTATGTCAATCCTGACAATAAATTTGTAAGAACGTCTCTTATATATGACGGACTCAAAAAAGTATTGCGACTCAACGTGTGTCCGAGATAACATCGATCCATAACACTTTATGATTTTGTCATATATAAGTGATATATAAGGATTGACAGAAGCACGAGAGCTCTGTGGGAACAGGTTTGGGTTCGATCCCAGGTGGTGTGATTTTTATTTTATTTTTTTCATCGCTTCATGTCACCCAGACGTCTAGTTTGGACCTCCACGCAATGTCCAGGAGGGACGCACCAAAACGTTCATTCTCGCCTCTTAAAAATCTGTGGAAATGACGTGTTAATGACGCGGTCTGGGCCAGTGGGGCAGCTTTATTGTGAAAGGAAGATTCAACAAAGGGTGAAAAGTTCAGGAAGGGATGTGCCTCGTTTGATACTCATCAACATTTAACAGTAAATTGACTTAAAAAAAAAAAATATATATATATATATATATATATTTGTAGTGTACTTTGTCTATTTGGTGCTGTCAACATGTCAACACTGCGTACACACACACACACACACACACACACACACACACACACACACACACACACACAGCACAGGCTTGCCGCTCCAGCAGATTATAATTATGGGTCGTATTGATCAAGCTTGCCTACTGTCAAATGACGTGTTAAATTGCAAAGCGCAGACAGGTGCGGAGAGAGTCGCACGCAGAGGAGACGCGGCAGCCGCTTCCTGCTTTGTAATATGGTAATCGGTCGTTATGAAGGCGCGGGGAGCCAACCAAATTAAGCTCCAGTGGGTATGAGTTTGACATCAACACCGTCAGGAGTGGCGCTTTTGTCATGATGAATGCTGCTCATATGGAGAGCACGAGCTTATTGATTTCCAGCTTTGGTTCCAGAGGGAAATATCATCAGCCAAGAAAGGACGAGCGCATGGAATTACAGTAATTTGATCGGTGTTTATTACTTGGCTAATTGTGTTTCAATGTAAAGAGGGGAGATGTGTTTCTCTTGTCGCCTTCATGAGATCATTGGATAATAACAATACTAGTGAGCGTTGAAGTGCGGGAGCGAGACGATCGATTGAGAGGAATGTGCTCAGTTAAAACTCTCTCTCTCTCTTTTCTTTTTTTTTTTTTTGTTTGGAAGACATTTCAAGGCCGCAGTGCAATCATCTTCCATCATTTTGAAGTCGTTTTACAGCTGTGATCAGCTGTGTGACTCTCTTCCTCCCCACATTGGTAATCTGCTATGATTGATAGGTGGTCTATATTTTATTTTCTCTTATCTGGAGTTTTTACCCCCCAAATTATAGACTTATTATTGCATTTTTTTTTTTTGCCCGTTTGTCATTGGAGAAATGACAGATTGACATATAATTAATACATAGAAGGAAAGGTTGGTTCAGTACAGTTCCAGTATCAGGATGTTAATGAGGACGGTATCTGTTAAAAAAAGACTTAATATTAAAACTTGCAAAGCTAAACGCAATAATGAATCATGTGCCGTAATAGTGAGTCATCAATATCAGTCCCAACACTAATGTTGTCCTTGTTGATATCAACAGTAATATTGACAATAATAATGTTTATAACAATGAGGATTCAACAGTCAGGACGTGAGCATTTAAAGTCCTAGTGAAATGAAAATTCGACCTCCAAAACACTCTGGCTGTCGCTTCTAGGGACATTTTTTATTCTAACTGGTCCAAGGGTAAAATGTTAAAACACGGCAATCTGCGAGAAAATAGCCGATAAACGGCGCTATTTCCTCTGCTGGGCGGAGCTTCTGACAATAATAGAGTGACGTCAGGAGTTGTGCACACGCCCAAGTTGTGTTTACATTATGGAGGATCAGAGTTTTGACCACGAAGAGGCTGAATTTAACCATATTTCATCACCATCATCATCATTTCAAACCCAGTGATTGATGAAGAAGACACAGAAGGTCGTTCTGCCATCGGTGACCCCGTCTGGAACATGTTTGAGGAAGCAGAAGACGCTTCGTCCTCCATTCGTCCTCGTCTCCTCGCCTCAGCAGCCGCCAGTTTTCACCTTTGAGGCTTTGAGGCTCCTGACTTTTGGCAGAACGACCGGCTTCCTGGATCCAACACGTCCAAGAGCTTTTCTGACTGAGTGGAATCACCGAAGATGAGTCCAGGAATCACTCGATCGTCTACGAGCCGCCCAAGCTAGCGGCTCCCGCTAGCCGCTAGCGGCTCCTTTTCTCCTCTCTCGGTCTCTTCCAGGCTCAATCTTTCATCAAGGCTCATAAAACACCGACTATAACTTCAAAACACTGTAAAAACTTCAATATTTAAGAGGGAAACAAGCCGATATAAACACAACAGATGGAGATCTGCACAACTCTTGACGTCACGCCCACGAAGAAGGATCCCCCCGACTTCCTCGGCTGGAGATTCAAAATTCAAATAACTTTGTTATGCGACAACAGTGGTGGGGCAGAGTCGGAGGAACCTTAGAAGTAGTACCCCAACTATCGTTTTTTGCAAAGTAGTGTTTTACATTTCACTAGGACTTTAAAAGTGCATATATTGTCACACATGCAGTCGCCATGCAAACACAGAGCAGCTGTCGACACACGCCGGATCTGTTCTGCAGGGTGGGAGAATATAGTGATGCATATATCTGTGTTTGCATTGCATCTGCTATTTGTTGGCGACAAGGACGGGGTGGGTAAAAATGAAAGGATGTCAGATAAAAGATGAATAAATAAATTGCAAAAAAAAAAAAAAGGATGTATTTTATGAAAGCTAAAAGCTTCACATTCACAACTTGAGTGAAACGTAATGTAACGATGATATGATATGATATATGCAGAATAAAATGCAGGACCAGAGGAAAAATATTACTTGTGCAGATTTACTGTCGTTTTTATTCGTGAAAGGATTCCATCCCATAATCCATAGCACCTCTCCACAAATGTCATTTATTGCCTATGGACAACAATGTCTAGATAGATAGATATAGATATATACATATATACATATATATAGATAGATAGATAGATAGATAGATAGACTTACTTTGTCATCTTGACTTCTATCTAAATGTTTGTTTTTCCCTGTGAGTTCAGATTTAACTGCACTGGTGTGAGAGGTGATATTGTCTCATTCAGTCACTTGTACGGGAGTTGAGTTTTATCGTCTCGGCATTAAAAACGATGAAGAGAAGGAGGCAGAGGAGAATGGCATCCCCGCTCTTCTTCTCCCACAAGCAGTGGTTGTGTCCGCTGAAGACTGTAACCCCCCCCCCATCCTTCGAATATTTACAGACCCTGTTGTCTGATCGCTCTTCTCCTCCTCTGTCTTTGGCGCCATGGAGGCTTGTCTTTTGCTTTGACGCTGTCCTCTGCCCCCCCCCCCCCCCCCCCTCTCTCTCTCTCTCTGTTTCTCTGCTCCTCCCTTTGTTCATTGTGCAGTGAAAGTAAGACAGAGCCGTGCAAACGTTCCAGCGACCGAGAGAAACCAAGACTCCTCGGAGAGGTTTCAGGCCAGGGCTCATTAATGACGACAGATTTTTTTTCCGAGTGTGCGACTGTCTGGACGCGTGCAGAGTGTGTGAGCGTGCCTCCTCTGAGAGAGTAGAAGTCACCTCCGTCGCTGCAGGCGCTGTTATGCAAAGGCAGTGCCTCGAGACGGAGCCGCATTTTGAGTAATGAAGCATCTTGAAATGTGGAGATTCGCCGTCTGTCTGGCGCCGCAGACCGACGAGGAGGGTGTGTTGTTTGTGAGGCACGTCATAAACGTCTTGTTTTTGCTTGAGCAGTACAGTGTCACCGAACACGCTGGACGTGTCCGTCTCTTCAGGAGACACGACAAGGTCTCACGGGAGTTTGTCCTGTGAATTCCTCTACTTCCCCCGGATCCAGTTGTGTTCAGTCCAAGCTTGCTCCTACGGCGACTCGTCCACGGAGAACGTTTCACGATGCACCGACGCACGATGTAGTTATACACATTATTTCTAATTGATATTTTATTTTCAGTTCCATATATCTAGTTCAGGGGTCGGCAACCTTTAATGCCTAAAGAGCCATTTGGTCCCGTTTCCCACCGAACACAACACCCAAAGAGCCGCACACATTTTATTTTGACAATCCCACAGGCAAACCATGCCAGGAGGACACTACACATCAGTCTTTTATTTTGACAGTCCCACAGGCAGACCATGCCAGGAGGACACTACACATCAGTCTTTTATTTTGACAGTCCCACAGGCAGACCATGCCAGGAGGACACGACACATCAGTCTTTTATTTTGACAGTCCCACAGGCAGACCATGCCAGGAGGACACGACACACAAAGCCTTCTTCACTGCTGGTTGACAACTTACAACTAATAAACAAAACTACATGAACTAAGCAACAAAAACACAACACAACACAAGTAATACCTACACTAACATAACCCCCAATAATTACATTTAAAACACGACAAACAGAAACTCCCATAATGCATAGCAGCTATCAACAACGCAACGCAATTGGCTCTGGGTGCGCTTTGCCTTATCTCCCATACCACCCTTTGCCTTACCTCCCATACCACCCTGCTCCGGGATGAACTGCAGTGGGACAGAGGCTCAAGGAACCACAGTGGAGGGATGAAAGAGCCGCGGGTTGCCGGCCCCTGGTCTAGTATATTTCCATATATATATTTAGTATGACATCATATGGCTTTTCGCTCTCGTGAAGAAATCTCTTCATTGCACACGTGACGTTCCAGCTCTCTAAAGACTGTCTGTCATATTTTAATCATGTTTATCTTGTGACGTTGCTGCTGAAGGAGCCCCGCGGCTCGTTAATATGTCAGAAGGTCCTCTTACGTGATGCACCTGAACGCATCACTCAAAGCGATCAACTACGAAGCGGCGTGGTCCCGTTCCGACATCGGGACACAACAATGTCTTTACCCCGTTTATAAAGATACATTAGTCCTGAGCTCGATGTCAAAAGTTCTCCGTTTGTAATCCTGGAGGTTTTTTTTTTGTTTTTTTTGTTTTTAAAACCGGTGTTTAAATTTTGGTATTTTCTTTACCGGTGTACGGATTTTGTTGTTATGCGTGCTGCGTTTGAGTCACATGTAAGCCGCTGGTCCAATAGGAGAGCGCAGAACTTCCAAGATGGCGGCGACCGCGATCGATCTCACGGCAGTTCAGAGGAGGAAAACATGACAAAAACAAATATGCTTTATGGCCCTGATATCAATAATGCTGGGGGAAAAGAAAAAGCGCCTCAGCTCTTTAAATTGTCACAAAGCAGCTTTCGACACGTTAACGAGCACCTGAACGCATCAGTCAAAGCCGTTGTCTTTGAAGCGGCGCTTTAACTTTACGGCTTATTATTGTGTCAAATATCTTGATATATGTCCTGTTTTTGTGTCAAATACACTTAATAATCCTTCCAAATGTGTTAAATATACTTTAAAAATCCAATCCTTCAAATCAATAATGCTGAGAAATATATTTTTTGTAAGTATCCCCACTATTTTTACTACAGAGTGTGATAAATTACCCCCCCCCCCCCTCCGGCATGGTGATTAAAACTACTGTTTAAAAAGGCCAGCTCTGTCGTGGAGCTCGTCCCTGGAGGCCGGTAAGAAGAGGATCTTTGCCAAGCTAAGATTCATCACGGAAAACATCTGTCACCCGCTTCCTGACTGCAGGAGCTCCAGCCGGCTCCTTCAGCTGCCGGAGATCCAACCTCATGCACCCCCCCCCCCCCCAACTCTATTTACTGAAATGGTGTGAATACTCTCCGTCACGGGAGCTGAGGTCATTAAAAACCCGGGGCTACGTCAGCGTCGCACTCACCCTCAAACGGCTGGTTTTATCTGTAGGAGGCTGATAATAAGTGTCCCTTTGATCGAGTAGGAATATATTATGCGCCCGGTAAGTACATTTCTTTGAAAACAATTTGTCATTATTTAGTTGAGGCACCTCTGTCACGCATTAAGCAAAACAACAAAGATAAATATGTAAATATATTCCCCACTGATTGCAATTTGCCTTTTAAAAGTGTCAGAAGACGTGATTTCCTCTTGGAGGCTCACTCCACCACACGTTCATACTTTGCTGTCACGCAGACGTAACCTGCCTTTTTATGAATCGGACGAACGTCAGTGTGTGTGCAGAGTTTGTGTGTAATCAGATTTGTAAATGCATAACAGAGTTTTGGTTGCGCCAGCTGAAAACAAAACACAGTTTTAGCATGTTTGGACTGTCATTTCTGTAATATGTGTGTTTCCTGTGTTGGTTCTGTGAATGTGTCGCTCTCTGGTTTCACTTTTAAAAAAATCACGACTTTATCACGATTCTTTTTCTGTTTATGAACAGTGCAACCAAAAACCATTTCCCGACGTAAAACCGCCCAAACTGAAAAAAAAAAAAAAGACAATTTAGGCCAAAGAACCTTTCTGAACATATTTCAATTTATATAATATGCTCTTGCAAAATAAAAACTAAACTCAACACGACATTAAATGACACAGTTGCTGGCTGCTTGTTCACCACAGGCCTTCAGTTTCATGTTAAATTGCAAATACCATTTTTAAAAAATGTATTTTTATAGATACAACACTCTGGATTTTCTTTAATTTCCAAATTATGTAAATGTATAAGTTAGAATAAGTCCCTGCAGCCATTCATCACCATTATAGTCATTTAGTACAAGGGTTTTTATAACATGAAGTTATAAAGGTTGGCATTGTTAATAAAATTAAGATATTTTCTCTCACTGAATTGATTTAAAACGAACAAAAAAATCCTCACTTCAACGCCATAGTTTCAGATAGAGACTTTATCGAACCGATCGGGTCCCGATTGGGAGAAGATAATGGTATTTGTTTGAGGAAATAAGGTTTTACTTACGGCTGAGGAGTTCAGACAATAAACATTACGAAGGAGACGACGGCTTTAGCAGCGATCAGAGCAACTCGTCGACGTCATTCCAGTTACGTTCAGTGGCTCGATCCTCGGCAGATGTGAAAACTCATTTTACACACAAAACATTCGACTTTTTTCACGAGAATTAGATTAGATCAGCTTTTTTTTTTCATGTTGGATGGAGAAATCCTGTGTTTTCAGACTAAGATACGAGCATATCTCATCCTGGGCGAAACGCCGTATTTCAATCCGTACATATAAGCAAATAAAGTAAATAAATCATAGCTATATTTAAAAGTGATTGAAATGGCTACATTTGTTTTGTTTTAATATATTAAAGTGAGTGAATAACTAGCAATACAAAGGCTGAATATTCGCCACATACGTCAAAATACCAAATACCACAATATATTGCAGTATTATAGAGTATTGTATTAATACTCCTATCGTTTGTGGGTTGCCACTAACTTTAGATTTTTTTGGGCAGCTCCCAACTCCTCAAGCTTTTTCACAAAGTTCAGCACATTATGAAGTGATGCACTCTGATATAACTAAACACACACTGCTCATTTAATAATGCTTTTCCTTTACTGACGAGGACATGTGGACACACCTTTTTTAAATCTTTCAGAATTTATGTTTCATGGACTTTCAACCGATAATTCATAATTTGTCCATGAAAACATTGATATGATCCGACGTGATCCGAGTGCACAGAAAAGACAAAGTGCTGAGTTAATTAATCAGATGCATTTTTTTCTTTTTTTTTCTCATCCTGAGCAAGATCAAGTCAAACCAAGCAAGCAATCTATTTCTATGCTTTATTTACATATATTAAAAAAAAAAGCCCCCTCTGACTGACAAACAGACCCAGGGCATTATAAAAGCTGATATCCAGCCTGACAACCTTGATGTGTACAGAGTACGTGTCAGACACCATCATCGTCATCTCCATCTCTTCGCAGTCTAAATGTTAATTGTTCCCCGCCTTCACCGCGGGGATTTATGAACCACAGCTGATTCTCCCTCACGCCCGGGGAGAGTGGCAGTTAATCTGTCTTCCGCTGCGGCGGCTGGTCTGTCGCGCACCAAACAGGCAACGTGTGGCTGCGGCTGACAGCTCGTCTATAACCGCCCCGGCAGTCGGCGGAGAGCCTCCCAATAACCGGCTGCTTCATGACCCGCGCCGGTTATTCCGGGTCGGATGATTCACTTACTTTCAAAGCAGGCTGGTGCTTGTTCCTCGATCTGGGAGCTCCACACACACACACACACACACACACACACACACACACACACACACACACACACACACACACACACGCGCATGTATTAATTCTGCCCCAGCATCCCCCTCGTCGGGGCCCCCCTCCACCCGCCACTCCATCTCCATCACCCACGGCGGCAGTGAAGGGCGTGGCAGCAAATGGAGAGCGAGCAAACAACATTACACAGGAGTGGAGTCTCCTTGTGTGTTGGATCTCCGCTGGCTTGGGACAAACATACAGATGTGTAGATCACGTCCCTTTCCGAGGACTTGGCGGAGCGCGGAGCGCCTCACCGCCGGAGTCGGCCTCCTATCTCGAGCACGCCGAAGGGAAAGTGTGGAGTCAAACGCTCGTTGAGGTGTCGAGTCGAGCCCGTTGCCCGGTTTCATAATAGAGCCAGAGAAAAATACTGGGGCAAGATAACAGGATGATGAGCACTACTCCTGACCTTGATTGAAAAAGTATTTTAAGTTTGGGGGGGGGGTATAGGCTGTCTTTGTTCTTCTTCTTCTGGCTCTCAGCGAAGGCGGACGCTTCTCTCTTCTCTCCCCCTCGCCCTCCCCGATTGCTGCTCCCGTCCTGTACTGTACTGTCTTGTGTCTGATCTATTTACAGACTCTCTTCAGACCATGGAATTGATCAGCTGGTCTCTCAATGCGATCGACCAGATTTTTACGACACGAAGATCGGGCAAAGGAGAGCCCGCATGTCCCGATGGGACGTTTGCAGCCGGATACATGCTGGATTCCTGGAGGTCCCTGTGTTTGGCCATTCTTTCCATGGAGGATGTGGAGGACCTCTACATATTGGGATTCATGACAGCAGGTATGCTGCTGATTGGGGCTGGCGGCTTTCTGATCTATCGCAAAGTTGAGAAGACGCTGGCAGCCGCATTGGGAAGGCTGCCTATCGTCACTGAAGGACTGTGGCGAGCTTTGAACGCTCAGGCTCATGTGATAAACGAACTCAAGAGAACGACTCTTGAACGTTTACGCGAAATTGGATCGATCTTGGCAGATATTCGAACTCGGTTGGGAAGCTAAAATCTTGCCACAATCGGAGCAGCGTTGGAGACCAGAGACACTCGAGGTCGACAGATGAAGCTGAAGCGCCTGAACGAAAACAAACCTAATCTACAATTCGGACTCCCAGACACCCAGGTCTTCCTCCCCTCCTCCCCCTCCCGGACATTTTGACCCACTGGAATTTCACCAGCACCTTTCACCACCTTTGCTGCGCACCCTACCCCAACCCCCAGCAGAGGCTGTGGGCGGAGTCTATGGCTGCGCGCCTGAAACACCTCCTCCTAGCGGCGGCTGCTAAACTACCCTTCACATATCCCAAGTGCTGTCTCGAGAAATATGTTGTAACCTGTCTGTGTTGATGCTAAACGTGCCTGAGGTGGTTTTTTCCCCCAGTTACAGACTGTCTCCTTAGAGCACAGTCTGCAATCTGCCTTTTTTCCCTCCTCTCCTCACCTCATGTTGTCCTTCTTTCCCCAAAACTTTCTATGCAATTCCGTTGTACCTGTACAATGACAATAAAGCTTCTGATTCTGATTCTGATTCTTCAGCATCCTGTTACTCAGCTATGTCAGACAACACTGAGGCAGAGGCCAAATTACATTCAGCGCAGGTCACCTTTCGTACTCGAGATGTGAGGATTCAGACGAATGGGTCATACTGAACTGAGCAGGCAGATACTTTCCCGTCCAATGAGTGAATTATTGATGAAATATGCTTCCCACGGAGAATAATAGCGAGTAGAGCCACGGAGTCTGCAGCTCGCTCCTCGGGGAAAACACATTTTCCTATTCTGCAGTATTATCCAGGAACAGAGAGGAAAAAAGACGCGTGGTGGGAGTGAGGAAACCGCAATGATGAATTGTTCCACTTGTTGGACTCCATGTGGGAAACTGTCTCTCAGGCATTCAAAGGCAATATCAAATACAAAACCAATAAATGGATTTAGTCCCATGAAGAGCACCCGTTGGCGCAGAACTCGGTTCTCATGCTTGCGAGTCGATAAACAGGGAGAAGCTCATCAGGGCGAATTACAGCATTGATTCAAGCATTTGGTCCCACCGTTTGTTGTGTGATCTTCTTCTTCTTCTTCTCTCCATTCGTCCTCGTCCTTTCCCCCCCTCTTCCCGGCCCCCCAGGCGAGAGCATCCAGAGTCAGCCCGATGTGTTTCTGGCCGGCGAGCAGCCTGAAGGATGCCGGGCGGAGGACGGCGGCCGCAGAGGCAGCGTGACCAGCGTGGACAGCGAAACGTCCAACTGCTCCATGGGCAGGCTGGGAAACGCCATCGCTAACAGTACGTGGGCCAAAGCCTTCATTTCTCACATTCGTCTCCCGCAGACGGATTTGACTTGAGAATTTTCACGGCTTTACGTTTCCTGAGCGGGGGGAAGCGTCATAAAACACCAGATTTTCTCAAGTTTGTTCAAATGTAATCCGTTTAGTGAAAGGAACACTATCATAGTCAAGTGTTCAAAAGCGACTAAATTGCTGTTCAGGGTTTTATCGTGTTTCTGCAGCAATCAACATGTTTTAAGCCTCAAAGGTTGATGCTTATAATTCACATTGTTGTCTGGACTTGTTGTTTATCACTTGCAAATCATAAATCTGTGTGAAATATGTGAAATATGGTGTATATATTTTTAAATTTTCAATGCATATGCAGTCATGCATATTCGCACACTTGACAATAAAGCTGACTTTGACTTGACTTTGAAAGCAGAACCAAAAAAATGTGTCACAACCCAGTCAGAAGCAAAGGAAGTTGGAAATATCAATATTTGGACCACAGATTTTCTACTGTTGGTATCTTAAACTACTGAACTTTTCTTTTCTCCTGTCTATTATTATAAAAGTTAGTTTCTTGGGAAATGTTTTTAATTTCCCTCCTAATTAAATAGTATTAAGAAACCTATGGAAGTAAAACTGTGCCATCAGATTCTGAATTCGAATTCCTAACTCTGAATTTTTTTACCATCAAAATCAGACTTTGAATTTTAAAAGCTGTCGAATTTCAAGTACGTATCTTTTTTTGCTTCTGATTTTGCTTCTGATTTTTGCTGAATTTTCTTTTGCGGTTGAATTTTTTTACAGCTGAATTTTTTTGCAGCTGACTTTTTAGACACATTGAATTTTTACACACTGAATGTTTTTAGATGTTGAAAAAAAAACCAGAAGCAAAAAAAGATACGTACTTGAAATTCGACAGCTTTTGAAATTCAAAGTCTGATTTTGATGGTAAAAAAATTCAGAGTTAGAAATTCGAATTCAGAATCTGATGGCACAGTTTTGCTTCTGTAGAAACCTTTGTAATGTAACTGATCCATAACTAATATGGTGGCGCATTGTAAACCTTCACATTAGAGAAATTTAAATAAAATGCCAGAAACTAGTAGGAAGAAATGTTGAAGTTTCAATGACACAAACGGAATGTAATCATCAACAATATGTCTTAAAATGTAAGAGAAATAAACAACAGCAGACGGATCTAAATACAACAGCTGCAGATGAGCCAACGTGTATATAGTGATAAATTTACTGTTGACACGTTTTGTTTATTCTTTTATGTCAATTTTACAGATCCCTCTTAAAAGACATGTGTAAGAGCCTGTGCTCAATCTGCTCGCTGCAGATTACCTCAACATAACAGTTGTTGATTCAGGAACAACGTGACTAAATAACCAGCTTGTCTCGGTCGTAGAAGCAGCAGTCATGTGAGGCAGCAGCAGGAAATCCAGAATTAAAACCAGAAAGTAACAAGAATTTACTTGTTAGACCAACTTTGGGACACTTGTGGGTGTTTTATGGTTTTATTATTATTATTATAGACCGACCTACACATCGAGCTCGTGTACATTTTTACAAAAAACACAAAATACCTGAGCAGGAATTGGCCAACTTTTTAAAAACATTTTTGGGCAATTTCTACATTTTATTTTTTTATTTTTTTATTAAAAAAAAATAAAAAATAAAAATTCTAAATACATTACAGTCATTCCAATGTGCTTTTATAGAGAAAACAGAGAAGCCAAACAAATCCACATGAGCAAGCAGGCTTGTTTGCGACTGGAAAGAAAAAACTCCCTCAAACAGGAAGAAACCTAGAGGAGAGGATAGAGGAGAGGAGAGGATAGAGAGAAGGATAGAAGAGAGGGTATGAGGATAGAGGAGAGGATAGAGAGAAGGATAGAGGAGAGGAGAGGATAGAGGAGAGGTGAGGATAGAGGTGAGGATAGAGGAGAGGAGAGGAGAGGTGAGGATAGAGGAGAGGAGAGGATAGAGGTGAGGATATGAGTATAGAGGAGAGGAGAGGAGAGGAGAGGATAGAGGTGAGGATAGAGGAGAGGAGAGGATAGAGGTGAGGATATGAGGATAGAGAGAAGGATAGAGGAGAGGAGAGGATAGAGAGAAAAGGATAGAGGTTAGAGGAGAGGAGAGGATATGAGGATAGAGAGAAGGATAGAGGAGAGGAGAGGATAGAGGAGAGGATATGAGGATAGCGGAGAGGATAGAGAGAAAAGGATAGAGGATAGAGGAGAGGGGAGGATAGAGGAGAGGATAGAGGAGAGGAGAGGATAGAGGAGAGGAGAGGATAGATGGGAGGGGAGAGGAGAGGATAGAGGAGAGGAGAGGATAGATGGGAGGGGAGAGGAGAGGATAGAGGAGAGGAAAGACAGAGACTTGGTGGGGAGATACATACAATACCCTTGTTACTTATATTTCTTTTCTTTTTTTTTTTTAATACGGTAATCACAGTGATCCAAATATTTTCCAACTGCCATGAGATTAAACCAGCCTGAGCAACAACAGAGCGAAAAGCAAAACAATCACAACAACGACAGCAAGAGCAAAAACAGCAGGACACAAACTAAAGAAGTAAAGCGCTCGTGTAAAGTCGAGACGGTCCGTCCTGTGTTTCAGTTTCAGGCAGCTGGTGGGGCTCCAAGAGGCTGGACTTCGCTCTTTACTGCCCCGACGTGCTGACCACGTTTCCCACCGTGGCCCTGCCGCACCTTTTCCACGCCTCCTACTGGGAGTCCACCGACGTGGCAGCTTTTGTCCTCCGACAGGTATGAGAGCCGGCCGTCCCGGCCGTCCTGGTTGAATTAGCATCGGCGTGTTTTGTAATGAGATGTGTGAGAGCTGCTCCCACACCTGAGCCGAAGGTGAATCCACGACACGAGAAAGCTGTGTTGTGGGGAACAAATTGTTTTGAATGTGAGAGCTTCGGTAATGCTGGAAGCAACAGAGGATTGCAGTGGCTTGTTTACTGGCTCGATTTTAAAAAGCACATTCTGCACCGAAAAGCCCAAATAAGCAGAGGAACAAGCAGCCGCGTCGTCCACGGACATGTTTGTGCTGAAGTAGTTCAACCTGCGTCATAACAAAAACAGGAACTCGGATGTTTAAGGAGCTCAGATTCACAGTGGGCGGTTGTCCGATCAGCGCTTAATGCTAATAACCTCCATCTTTCTGACGTCTTGGAACTTGTTTTAGAAACGTGCGTTGGCTTCTTCACCACGTTTACACGTGACGCTTGGTGAGGAAAAACCGTGTCCTGCTGCAAATATGCAATCGTGTTTCATGTTGGAGCAATCATCCACAGTTGTCTTTGCCTCATTTCATGGTTTTTGGCACAAAGAAAAATGGATTCCAACTCAATAATACTGAATCTGTCAAATCCCGTAAAGTGTCGCCCGTTTAGCTTCGTGGTCATTTGTAGATTTAATGAGGTGCTTTGAGAAATATTGTGTGTGTTTTACACTAATCCTCAGTGGGTCCAGCGTTCCTTTTGCGTTATTTATTTATTTATTTTTTCCACAAATGGTTTTTATTGAACATTTATAAACAGCCCCACCCTCCCCACCCCGCAAACAACATCCTTGGACAAATGAAAATGACAAATGCATTTAAAAAATAAGAAACAGTGTTAAAAAAAGAAAAGTACATGAGTGTTCAACCTCAGAATAGAGAATGCCGGCCCAATACGTTACATGTAGACATTAATACAAACCTTGAAAGGAGAAGCATGGATGTCAAACGGACAGAGTTGTTACTTAGGCATCGGGAAGTAACTTTAGAAAAAATGGCTGTGGAATGACGTGGCAGGAGGTTGAGCTGCAGGACGTCGGACAGTGTTTTGAATACAAAACTCCAAAAATTGTTCAGTTTTGAACAGAAACAAAACATACGACTGTGGTCAGCAGGGGCACAGCCACAGCGATTGCACCTGTCGTTTACGTCGGGGTATATTTCTGAGAATTTGACTTTTGAAAAGTGGATCCTATGGAATACCTTAAACTGTATGAGCCCGAGGCGAGCACAGGATGACGTAGAGCTCATTCTATCGATTGCCTTAGCCCACCAGTCATCAGTGAAAACGACATTTAATTCTTTTTCCTATGCAACCCTGGCTCTGAGTAGAGGTTTGTTACTGAGCGACATGAGATCGCTATATACCCGGGATATAAGAGCTTTCTGATTGGGACTTAATTTCAGTAATTCCTCCCAGGGCAAAGTGGGTGGTGCGTTTTTTTTCATCGGGTTTTATTAATACAACTTTTAAGTTCAGTGAATGAAGTGAACATGGTCATACTGCAATATACTGAATAACCCAACAAAACAATGGCACTCAACCCGGTTTGAAAGTGGAATCCACTGAATATTCTCTTTCTCTTTCACTGGTAATAAGAGAAGAAGACTTTTTGGAAAGACAAGGACGATTTGTTGATATAATATGTAATAGATTGAAATTCAAAGATAATTTAAGGTGCTTTAAAAAAAAAAAAAAAAAAGGATTGGATCAAATGAAATAAAATCGGAAAGCTCATCACATTTAGATCCAGTTTAAGAATATCAGATGTTTGTCGTCTTTACCTTTTTAAATGTGCACGGGTTGATGAAACGCTGAGGCCGGAGTGATTTTTGCAGATTCTTTCAGCGTCACGACTCTGAATGTTGTTTTCTCCTTCGCTGAAAGGCAGCGTGACGACGGCGGCTTCCGTCTGCGTCCGGGACGCGTCAATCAGCCAGCTCGTTTGGCAGAAAATGTGATTTTTAAAGTGTCGCACATTTCCTGACTGTTCCAGGCAGCCGTCTGTGTGTGAAGCAGCAAAACGTGCCTCTTCTATTTGATGTGTTTTCGCCAGTTTTCTTGCGGAGCAGCTGGTGCTGCTTCCTGAAGTCCCTTTTGCTTCTCAAACGACACGTCGCTCGGTGAAAGACGCGGCTGATTCGGTGCGAGGTCCCTTCTGCACGCCAATATGCTTCCAGTCGGAGTCTGGCAGCCGGCCAGGAGCTGCTTCGCAGCTCGCCATCCTGCAAGAGGGAGAACGGGAAACTTGCGCCGAAACGATGCGGTGGGAAGACGATCGAACCTGGACGGTCGAACCCTACTGATGATGTGTCGTTGCAACACATCGTCAGTAGGGTTCGATCGTAAAACTAACCTGTCTCACGACGGTCTAATCCCAGCTCACGTTCCCTATTAGTGGGCGAACAATCCAGCGCTTGGTTTAATTCTGCTTCACAATGAGAGGAAGAGGCGACATCGAAGGATCAAAAAGCGACGTCGCTAGGAACGCCTGGCCGCCACGAGCCGGACACGTTTCTGACACCTCCTGCTTAAAACACCAAACAGTCAGAAGGATGGTGAGGCCCCGCTTTCACGGGCTGTATTCATACTGAAAATCAAGATCAAGCGAGCTTTTGCCGCTCCCGTCGACGACGACGAGCTTTTAACTGCAGCAACTTTAAGATACGCTATTGGAGCTGGAATTACCGCGGCTGCTGGCACCAGACTTGCCCTCCAATGGATCCTCGTTAGAGGATTTAAAGTCTACTCATTCCAGTTACAGGGCCTCGAAAGAGTCCTGTATTGTTATTTTTCGTCACGTCCCGGACGCGAGACGAAGGCCTTTTCCTTACCTTGACTCAGCCTTGAAGAGTGACGGCCACGGCAGTCGATCGCGCAGTCGCTTATAAAACACAGCAAGGTCACAAAACAACATCCGGGACACACTTCATCTTATGAGGCGGCGTTCAGCTTTCATCACATGCTCGCCTGAATTCCTCTCGCATGTTTGATATGAACCAAAAGCCGAACAAGGCGGATTCTGCACTTTCAACATGCTTGACGAATAAATGCTAAAGAGGAATCAGCAAAAAAAATGAGTCGAGCCGAGTCTTTTCACGGCCGGTTGGTGTTTTACAGGAATGCAAATGTGTTACGTCCTCCAGTCATCTCTGTGTCTTTACCATGAGGCGAGACGTCAACACAATCGCTGTGCACACTGACTGTGTTCTTCCAGCTCTGGAGCTGGAAACAAACCACAAGGCCTGGCGATATCAGTACCACCATCTGCCCTCACAATGATTTCTCGTTGGATCGTTAATGATAGTAATGATGATGACGATGATGTCAGTGATGAAGAAATGCAAATTGCACAAAAAAACTCTTCTCGGTGTAAGTGTCAGCACACACCACCGCCAACTCCCATTTCCGGGGATGTTCTTGCAGTGTGGCGACAGAGGTGAAAACGACTCTCGTCGAAGTAAAAGATGTCGTGAGGAAGCTAATAAACCCCACAGGTTGAGATTCAGTGGGACATTGACACGTCTTTCAGCCCTGAACATGTGGACTGTCCGAGCAGAGCCGCTCTGCACTTTACGATGTCTCTCCTGTACCTGCATGGCTTTTTTTCTGTTTTCTCCTCACAGTCCAGAGAGAGTCTGATGTGGACATGGGGACATGTCTGTGTGGGACTGTTTGTCTCTCCCGCCAGCTCGTCCAGATCGTGGCCGTCCTCCGCCCAGTCGGCGTGGATCGGCCCCAGCCTCCTGTAGCCCAGCGTCGGCCGTGGGAAAAAGCTGCTTCATGCGCAAACGGCCCTTTTAGCCCTTCGCTGTACTATTAGCAAGCTATTTGATGATTCCACTCGGAGATTATTACCGCCAGTTCAAGGTCGTGAAAGTACAACTGTTGGTTTTCAGTATAATAAAATCTACCTGCATTAACTTCTCCCAGCTGACTTACTGCCGGTGCTCAGCGGGTAAAATAGCTTCACCAAGGTCGTTATATTCAGTTTCACTTGTTGTGAAAGAGGTCTTCATTTAATGTAACTTAGTTTTTGAGATCGTAACCAGCATTGCATTGACAGTTGGGTGTTTTGGGTTTTTTTTCAGCATGCTTCTCATGCGCGTTATTCACATAAAGCCTATTTTACAAGCTCAATCCAATCATATGTAAAGAAGTACTAACTTAAGCTATTAACTTTCATGTACACACACACACTATATAACGAGCGTTAGCAGTGACACAGATTACAACTTATTTCACTGTCTGAAATCAGACACTGAACCATTTTTCTCAATCAAGCATAACTTTGAAAATGGACCTTTTGTACATAAACGACTTCATTCAAAGTCTTCACAATGGGAGGATGTAGACCCACGCTGAGTTGATCAGACCCTGGATGAGGTCCTGGTTTCTGCTGCTCTCGTGTCAAATGCGATCAATTGAAAGTGTGTTTTATCGTCTTCACTTCAGTTCGAAGCCGTCAGATAACAAACCTCCCGTGTGATTATCGCTGGTTCTTCACGGCCTCGATGTGCTTATGAGAGGGAATGGGGTTGTCCGTTTAACACCCCGTCTCTCCTGTGTGTGTGTCTCTTGTGTGTTCGTTGGCAGCTCATGCGCTGTGACTGCGTGAAGACCCAGGAATCAGACAACCTGGACTCGGCTCCCTTCTCTCCTTCCAGCCCACGTGAGAAATGGCTCCGGAGGAGGACCCATGTCAAACTAAGGGTAATGATTTATTCACCGTACCTCGCCTTTTCACACGACGGCCAGAAATTTGAACACGTGGTTAATGTTTAGCGGCTCTAGCCGTCCAACTTGTGAGCTCCACGAATATCTAAACCAAGGACTTTGCCTCAGATATTATGAAAACGGTAAAGCAGCCTGCTTTACGTCTGCCCAGCACAAAAAAAATAGCTGTGAGGAGAGCAGGCGGCAGAGGATTCAGACTGTCCAGTGGGAGGTCAGTTCAGGGTTTATTTAGTGGTCTGGAAGCTGCAAACCACTAAACAGTAAAACTTCTCTCGTCACATCTCTGCTCTCCCCCTCGCTGCACAAAGTGCCTCGTGGACGATACTTAATGCTGCCCCAGCGTCAGGGAAACGTCGCTTATGCGGCGGTGGCCTTTGCATTTGCCGAGAATAAAAGAATAAAAGCACAGCTATTATTAACCGCTCGACTTATGCGGCTCGGCTGTTGTAAGCGTGCACGAACGCCTCGCGGTCTGACAACATTCCCACACGTTCACCTTGAAGCGCTGAGGCGGCACGACGCGGGCAAGTTCTCGATGCCTTTGAGCCCTCGAGCAGAACAATCAAGGCCACATTGCAATTCGCTTTCTAAAGATAGCGATTTAGCGACCGCTTGCTTTTCAGCGGCATAAAAATAGAATCGTATAACCGGAGTACCATGGAAACACTTTCATGTTTCACTTAGAGGTCCGCCTCGCCCGGACTATCGTGATGTGTTTCTGGTGTTGGTGCTTGAAAGAAGTTGAATTTAATAGCATTCAGAATGGGGGGGGACTTAAAGCGGCGCCGTGCTGATTCCCTCTGGGCACAGCCGGCGCATCCGCTGCCGAGCGGCGCCATTCAGAGCGTCCCGGAGTCTTAATTGCCACGTCTGGCGGCTTCGGTGAAGAGGCCGCCGTCGTCGTCGCAGCTGGAGAGGTGCTGCTCGTGCAGACGCTGTTTTTTTTTTTTTGGGGGGGGGGGGGGTTTCTTCCTGCTTCTCTTTGCACAGGTGGGCGTCTCGCTCGCCAACATCTCCGGCCTCGTGGTCCATGTTGACACTTGCAGACACGCTGCTTGTTTGGGTTGTGTCTTTTTGATTTTCTTTTTTTTCCACGTGTGAGAGCTCCCGCTGAGGTGTGTCAAGAAAATGTGCGGTCACGAGGCCACAAGCTGCGATCTCCTGAATAATCCATTATTCTGTGTTTACAGGCTTGTCGTCGCGTCAGTAAGCGAGACGTCGCACTGACAAGCAATTAGGCGTTGACAAAGCCACTGCGGGATAGCAGCTGGAAACGCTGGACTTCCTGGTTAGATGTCACATCCTTTAAATCAATTATCATTAGCTTGTGTGGCGGAAACGCCAAAAATACAACAACAACAACATGGCCGGCCACGTTGACACTCATATTAGTTCAGGAGCCCCGTGATCCATCCGCGAGTGTTGTCGGTAAACAACACGGCATTTCTAGGTAAACAAATCTCATCCTCTCAATCCAGATAAAACACATCAGCCATAAACAAGTAACATTTATTATTGTTGCTCTTTGTTTACCCGTAAACTCAGATTGCCGCGCACATTTTTCTCTCAGTGGTGAACCAGAGATGGGAAGTACCAGTGAATCTCTGGGGAGCGACAACATTTGGACGAGTCTGAACGTTTCAAAAAGCAAAAGCTGCACGTCGGCCGGCTCGCTGGATAAAGTGAAGGTTACAGAAATGGCAGAGAAGTTGGTGGGGAAAAAAAATTTACATTTCTGTCATGCTGGTGCACAACTGAGCCTGTGAATTATACATTAGTGTGCTCATAATACGCTATTAAAATGCAAGCATGTCGGTCAGGAGAGATGGAGGGATTAGTGTAGGAAGAGAGTCCGAGCAAGAGGTTTTAGTGGGAAGTTAGCGCTCTTCGCACTCGGATCCCAGCGCTTATTTGTCTGGACACTGAAAACATGAAAAATGCAGCACATAAAGCGCTTCAGAGGCTTTTCCTCTTTCCCTCTTTCCCTCTTTCTGCACGTCTCATGGGTCACGTGAGGACGGATGCAGTCGTGTCGTTTGAAGCCAAGAGAAATCGAGCAGCTAATAGAAATAATTTGCTGTTTGGGATGTTTTCCCTAATGGGTCGCAGTGACGCACGATATTTCAGTCTTGTTGGATGTTTACATTCTGATCCGTACAGCCGGATCAACTTGGTCACGTCACATTCTCAGCAAAATAACAAGTCAACAGCATTTAATGTGAGTTTAGCCTTCATGGAATCTGCACGGAACTGAATCGTGTGATGCTCCTGCCGGAAAACCTCAAATGTAACAAAAAAACTGCAGTTGGAGTGTGTATCGTCCTAAATTGTACTTTGACAAGTTTCATCAACGTCTTATGTGTTTGCGAGTGTAATATCCCGGATGTTTTGTCTGTGTGTGGATGCTGGTATTGGTCAAAGACACACAAAAAACGACTTTCTTTATCATTGTGGCTTCTTAAGGATTATATAACAGTTAAATAAAATATGTGCGCAATTACACAGTGTAAAAAAACAAACAAATTCAAGTCAGCTCAAGTAAGTTGTTTAATTGAATAAAGCGGGTGTTAATAGAACTTTATTATTTTTACATCAATTTTAACCAGGAATGATCAACATAATGGGACTTTGCTCTCTAATGTAATGATTTGTGTTTAAACGGTGGCTCCTTCGTTGGAACAAACTGCTCCTGGATGTCCATGTTTGTCAGTTTGCAGCTCGTTTGAATATCCTGCACACATTTGTTTCTTTGAATAAGTGTCATTGTGCGAATGAACAGAAAAGCAGAGCTGTGTACATAAACTGACTGTAAATGGTTTCTCTGTTGACAAAAGCTTAAGGGACAAATGAACGTCAGTATGAAACTATTAGTGGACTTTCTTGAAGCTGAAGGCCAGCACTGAGATAGATCAATGGTGATCTATCTCAGTGTTTTTCAGCCACTGTGCCGCGGCACACTGGTGTTTCCGCGAGATCTCGTCAGGTGAGCCGTGGGAAATTATCCAATTTCACATTTTTTTCTAAAAATCATTTGCTCTCACAGCCGACAGAGTGTTGCAAAGTAATCATGTATAAATACTCTTCGCCACTAGATGGCAGCACAGAACTCTGCCGGTGAAATGTAAAGTGACAGACGTCAGTGTGGTTAATCTCCACCTCCTGCTACCATCTTGTATCAAAGTACTGTGTCAGTGACAGTGATGGAGAAGTTTTTGAAAAGGAAGAATGTGAACCAGGATCTCAGCTCTTCATCCATCAGGTCCAGGTTTCACATTGAGTGAGTCACAATAAAAATGAGAAATTGGGGAATACTTTTTTTCTGTATTTGATTCCTGTTGATAAAACTTTCATGAGAATGACTTTATATTGTTAATAGAGGCTACAGAGTTTCACATTTTAACATTTTCGGGTGGTGGTGTGCCTCCAGATTTTTCCAAACAAAAAAGTGTGCCTTGGCTCAAAAAAGGTTGACAAACACTGCTCTATCTACCCACAAAGCACTGGAGCAGTGTTGAAAGGTCACCCGTGAAAGAACAAATACTTAGTTATTGCGCGTGTGGCCGTGACTGCGTTTAAATCTGAAAGGTGGATTTCATTGGCATTTTTAAGCGCGTCCTCCAGTCCACCTGCGGCTGCTGACACGCCACACCATTATCCCTTCAGACAGCTGATAATGGTGTCGTGAGTGACGGATGTTGTTTGGCTTCATGTCTTGACCTGCAGAACGTCACGTCCAACCACCGGGTGAACGACGTCATCGCCACAGAGGACGGGCCGCAGACCCTGGTGGGTCGATTCATGTACGGACCCCTGGACATGGTGACCCTGACCGGAGAGAAGGTGACGGGCGGAAGCAACACTTTTGATCTATTGGTGCAGAGGAAGTGGGTGAGCTGTGAGAGCTGAAGCAGGCCTGTCCCTCTCAGGTGGACGTCCTGCTGATGACGCAGCCCCAGTCCGGCCGCTGGGTGCACTTTGACACCGAAGTCACCAACAGCAACGGCAGAGTCATGTACACCGTCCCCAAGAGCAAAAAACTGGGACTGGGAGTGTATCCGATCAAGATGGTGGTCAAGTAAGCGGCATTTTTGGATTCCGTTGTTTATCAGTGCTTCGTATTGTGTGTGAGGGCGGAGCAAAAGGAACGACGAGGTGCCGAGTTTCGTTCGTCGTCAAATCTCTCTCTCCCTCTCTTTTTTGATGCCCTCAGGGGCGATCAAACCAGTGCAGAGGCCTACCTGACCGTGTTGCCGTGGGGCATGGAGTGTGTGGTTTTCAGCATCGACGGCTCCTTCGCCGCCAGCGTGTCGATCATGGGCAGTGACCCCAAGGTCCGACCCGGAGCCGTGGACGTCGTCAGGTGACTGGCTCGCCGTCTCTCACTGCCTTTCTCAGTCTGCTCCAGCTGCAGTTTGTAAAGAAGCCAGAGGTGGCCACGAAGGGCTGACTTGAGGGTAAAACTTAACCTGCACCTCGTTAAAAACACGTTTTTGGAATCGAATGCACTGCAGAGATTAAGACCGTTGAACTGAAAATACTGTAACACTAATGTGATGTAATAAGTGCTGCAGTTGAAGGTGATGCATGAAGGCAGCAGGGACTTTAAAGCAGTCTTTACCTCGTGCGCGGCAGCAGGTGCTTTTTTTATTGTCCGTGAATGTGAACAGATGAAAAACGTAACGAGGCCGAGTATAAAACCCCCCGATTATGTGTGAATCCAAGAACCATTACATCACATGCGCGGCCATTGCTAAGCTCAGTGCAGATGTGTGACATCTGTAAGCTTTCCTTCACTTTTTAAATGGTGGGATGTGTTTTGTCCACTCTGTCAGTGGTAACAGTGATGGAGTCTATCTCAATAAAAAGGCTATGTGGAAACAAATACTGGTTTTTGCATGCATCGATACATTTCTCCGGAGACGAGAACAAGTTCAGAACAATGGCCATCCTCTCCTGTGAGCACTTTGAAGCCTTGCAGCGTGTCGTCTTCCCGATAAGGCCGCTGAGACTCTCTGATGTGTGTTTGATGTGATGCGTTGACACGCAGGCATTGGCAGGACCTGGGATATCTCATCATCTACATCACGGGCCGCCCCGACATGCAGAAGCAGCGTGTGGTGTCTTGGCTCTCGCAGCACAATTTTCCCCACGGGATGATCTTCTTCTCGGAGGGCCTGGTTCACGACCCCCTGCGGCAGAAGACCATCTTCCTCAGGAACCTCATACAGGAGGTGAGACGCCGGCGGCAGTACGGCCGCGGGTTGTGCTGCCTCGCGTGTGACCGAATATTGCTTTTGCCCTTTGACAGTGTCACATTAAGATCAACTCCGCTTATGGCTCCATGAAGGACATCTCCGTCTATAACATGCTGGGCCTCAGCCCGGCGCAGATCTACATCGTCGGCAGACCTTCGAAAAAGTACCAGAATCAATGCCAGGTAGTAAGAGTTGTGTTTCTTAGGGGGCACTTTGTTGTATTTGTGTCTGTTTTATGATGCAATGCACGTTATCCTCTTCACTTTCCTCAATTCAATTGAGTCTTCTTGCCTGTGTCTGATTTCCGTGCCCTCCCACTGTGTTGCAGTTCCTGAGCGAAGGCTACGCGGCGCACCTCTCCACGCTTCAGTTTGGGCACAGGGCCAGACCGAAGAAGTCCTCCTCGGTCCGCATGGTCCTGAGAAAAGGCTCTTTTGGCCTCTCGGCCAAACCCGACTTCCTCTGCAAGCGCACCCACCTGCGCAGGACCATGTCGGTGCAGCAGCCGGACCCGCCGTGCACGCCCAACCCCAAACCCGAGCGGGCCCAGAGCCAGCCCGAGTCGGACAAGGACCACGGGGGGGGAGGGGCCGGGGGCCCGGGCGTATGGGGACGGGCCTCCATGCATCGTGGAGACACGACTCCCTGACGTCGAGGAGGAGGTCCGGGGCTCGCAGGAGGAGACGGAGAAGGAGAGCCGAGGCGTCTTGGTGTTCAGGGCCAAGGTGAAAGATCACTGTTTTAATACGTGGTACTCAGGAAGCACTCACACTGGTGTGGATCAAAGAAAATGTAAGAAAAAAAGAATAGAAATCTGATTTGAACTTGGAGATTGAAACAGATGGCTTATCGGAGGCTTTCATCATGTCCATTGTGCAGCTTATTACTTCAGCTCCAAAGCTGTGTGCTGCTCTCAGTGCACTCCTGTAATTACTGTCTTGCTCATTTTTCCAGTCGATAAAACACAATCCTTTGTAGAAGGTATAGAAAGCAGAGGACTTCTGATGCCAGCACACTCAAACAAAGCGAATTAACGAACGCACGTCGAGTGTCCCGTCTATTTTAACGTCCCTGTTTAGACCTCGGTCAATATTTTTTGATGTTATTGGTGTTTACTCTTGTTTCTCTTGTTAGTCATTTTTATAAAACACAGTTTGGACGGTTCATTCACACATAGAGTGCCATAAAGGCCTCGTAGTGGAGTGAGTCAATATCTGGTTTAACATGACCACGACTCGTGAGTTCGGTTTGACGATTCAAACACGTCTTTACACGTCGTCTGGGACGAAGCAGGGAGTTACTGACAGATGTTTTCTTTTCAGCAGTGGAGGTGTTGTTAGTGATCCGCCATGCGGGAGCGTTTCACAATCAACCTGCAGGCTGGTTTTATGTGGCACTGTTTCGTTATCGACTCCCTGTCGGCGTCTCAAATGTCCCGCAAATCCTTTTTTGAAGGAAAAGTCCGGCCTGTTTGTGCGACGCTCTCATGAAGCTTGGAGGTTTTATCCGAGGAAGTGATGCGATTACTTGACAGAGTGCAGTTACTATGACGAACGCACAACTGCAGCTGTATTTAATCAATCGGACACTCTTGAATGCTATAAAAGCCCTGCATTATCGGGTGCATTAATCGCCGTTCTAATCATATATAAACTGTCAACGATGTCACATGACTTGTAAACAGTAACAGAGATGGACTCCGTCTCTGATTGTTGCTATGGTTTTGTTTCAAGCTGTGAAAAAAGACAAAAACAAATCGCTGTTGCTTTAATGAGAGAAGCTGCAATAAGATACGAGTAAATCCGTATTGAGTGAGGTTGCGTTTCACCTTTTATTGTCTGTAAAGCCTTCGAAAGCCCGAGGCTCCGCAAAGCCTCGACGCAAACAAAGATTGATTTTGCACACAACTGTCGAGTCCCAGCAAAGTCAATAAATGTTCAGCGTGATTAAATTATGTTCTGTAGGCCGACGTGATGCATCACAGAGCTCGCTCGTTTGTTTTCGGGGGTTTTTCTGAGACAGAGAAGAATCATTATGTTCTATAAATAGACACAACAAATATGAAAGAATGTGGAAAGAAATGGTGACGAGCGACAGATTTAAAGCTGCAAAATGGGGAAGTAAATGTTCCCGCTGTTGATTTACTCTCCTCTCTGGTGTCGACAGTGTCGCCTCTGCCAGATGTACATGTACTCTGGATCCTCCGCCGGTGTCCACCCCCGGCTCCGCTTTACCTGCCGCTTGGCCCTCCACACTCCTCCACCTCTTCCTTCCTTCCTCCCCCATTTCTCCGGCCGGTCGGCGGATCCCGTCGCTCCGCTCAAGCCCTGCGAGTGTCTGTGTCGGGGGTTGGGTTTGTGTTCTGTGGCCGTCAGGAGCGAGAAGAATGTACCGAAGATTGTAGATCCGGACACACGTTTGCGTGCCCACAGAGGTTCCAGACGGAGGGACGGCAGTGTGAAGCTGAGCTGAGGGGGAAGGTGAGCAGATGCTGCCGCACGCGTTGCTCTCCCGCAGGCCGCCGTGCAGACAGGTGCTACTGATGTAAATACCCGTCTCTGTGAGGACACAGAATCACTGTGACGCCTCGTTTCTGGAGCCTCCAAACCCTGGAAACCCACCCCCGGCCTCTGAAGGGCCGCCGCCGCCGCCCCGGAGGTTGCATTTGCACTACACACATTGTGATCCTCCATCCCGCTGCCATTCCAACACACAACGACTCCCATTTTACTGTATTTGTAGCTTTCGCTTTTCCGACTGCGTAAAAAATGCGTAAAACGTCTGTTGGTTCCCTCGGCTCTCCGGAGGAAGTGAACAACCTGTGGGAAAAGCATTTCATTGACCAAAAACAAAAAAAAACAAACAAAAAAAGTGTTTACAGATGGAAAAAGACACAGTTGTACTGTCGTTCCTCCATAGCGGCGGCGTAATTAGTATTTCTGGCGACGTGGGTTAGCTGCTTGTCGCTCAGTAGTTTACAGGATGTCGTAGAGTAGACGTGATGCTGGTTGAAAACCCGGATGCCCGTCCATCCATTCATCGCGGCTGCACTGGGAACAATCGAGTGCAACAAACGTCACATTCCGTCTTGCCGTGGTCACGTTAAAAAAAATTGAAAATAAAAAAAAATCTGTGCAAGTGAAGCATATTTTTTTAAGAGGAAATATTGTAAATAGAAATATTTTCAATGTATGTTTCTGACTCTTTGGTTCGTTTGAGTCGTGGGACGATTTATTTTCTGCCTTAAATTGTAGCTGATGTTTGTTTCTGGATTCCAGGATAACGGAAGAGTTTGACTTTATTACAGATTCCACCCAGTGGGACGTTTCTTGCTTTCAGGCGATGTATACGTGTGTTTTGCGTGTGTGACCGAGTGTGTGTTGATGTCTGTTGTACAGTCGTACCTAATGAGGACGTGGCGGCTGCTGCGATGTCGCCGCACGTTCTCCCTGCAGCTCGCCACTGCCGGTTTTCTGAACGGGGTGGTTTTTTTTGTTGTTGTTTTTTTCTATCACACTGGATTGAATCAGCGTGTCGGAGGATTACTCAGTCGAAGGTTCGATACGGACTATTGTTCTCACAGAGCTCTGCCTCCCCAACGCCACAGGAGGCCCAGTTACGAGACGTGATTACTACTCGGTACGTGTGATTTCCCCGTTGTGCCGCCCCAATAATTACACTGCACCAATTAGCATTGCTTGGTATTTCTAGAATGTTGTTCAAACAATGCTGAATACACTTTTTTTTTTTTTTGCTATTTAAATAGTCGACACTGAAACAAACATTGTTCTCCAGGGAACAAATGAAGCAGTAATCAAAGTGTGTACAGTTCATACTATTTACTTTAACGCTGTGACTATACACCGGAGGAATGAACAATGTGGGCTGGGCAGAACTTTGCTAACGATGGTGTTAATAAATGGCAAATAATGATCAAATAGTTAAGTGATGATTTCTCCACGTTATCTTTGGCGACAGTCTAATGGCGACTGATTGTTGTCATGTCTCTGATACAATAATTGATTTGCTCCCAGTAGATGAGTGGTGAGTAATACTGCAACTTTATGACAAATCAATTTCTTTGCCACTGTAAAGAGGAAAAAAAAAAAGGGAAAAAAGCTGTAAATATGAATAAAGCGATGAATTATTACTTGCCTCTTGCATTGCCTTTGACGTTGGACGGTAAATGTATTAATTCACTAAATACTAATTATTAGTATTTATGCAATCATGACTTAACTATTGTGTACAGACTCAAAATTCAGACAGGAAGATTAAGCAGTTTCATTAAAAGGACAATTTGTTCCGTATGCTGATGAATAAAACGAGGACGCATTTTATTCTCTCCATGATAATATTCACCCCTCCAG
Organism: Blennius ocellaris; assembly: GCF_963422515.1. Taxonomy (NCBI): domain Eukaryota; kingdom Metazoa; phylum Chordata; class Actinopteri; order Blenniiformes; family Blenniidae; genus Blennius; species Blennius ocellaris. Next base: position 28,847,015 of record NC_137651.1, on the reverse strand, counting down.
CAAATTGCACCCGAGGGTACTGACCTCATTTGCCATTAATTAACAGAATCTCTGTAGGTCAGTTAAATTTGTGTTCCAACTTTACGTTCCTTGGTTCTGTTATTCCGACACCAGCCCCTCGACCAAAAGAAGAAAAGCAAAAGGCCTGTTTTCACTGCTGCAGATGATTGTTTTGTATAGTCCTGTGATGATGAACCTGTAACTGTGTTTATTGGACTCGGTCCGCCTCTCATTATTGCATAAATAAAGATATTTCACAGTTGGAAGAATTTGCCTTTGCCACATGAGCGTCCTTACTTATTTCCTCGACTCGAGTCGCCAGCGAGAGGTTTTTTTTTATTTTTTTATTTTCTCACTTCAGGGTTCAGCTGAGCGTGAGAGAGAAGTAAAACATCCTCCCAGGTAGAGTAATGGAGGACCTACAGGGTTGTAAGTCAGGCTTTGTGAGCCTTTCCCACGGCTCTCCTCTTCCCCGCCGTTCACTTTGTTTCACTGCATTTATCCGGCCCGTGAATCGGCCGGCCTGACTTCGTCCTGATGTGCAAGCGGCTCGCTGCTTCATCAGTGAGTCGCTGTCAATCCTGTCCTGATCGCTGGAAATTAAATCAGTCACCCGCTCACTGCGCGCCAAACGTGTTCACCGCAATGTTAATAGAAGGAGACGCTGACTTCAGGCTCGCGGCTCCAGACCGAATGAGAGTCTTTTATATTTTAATGTCAGAAAACTCAACACAATGTCCTCCTCACTGGCAATCAAGACATCAGCCACAAAGAGTTATGAGAAACACCTAAATGGGTCCATATTAGTTACCTGCAGATTTACTGCTTACATCAGGTGTTTTCCTCCATAGCGACAATCATTTCTTGATTTTTTTTTCTCGTACTTTGCCTCAAGTCTGATTTCTAGCAGATTTTGGAGTTTCCAAGATCAAAAACTTTTACCTTTAAAAAAAACAACTCAGATGATCTGAAACTAAATCAGAAGTCTGCAGCGGCGGCGTGACCTCGCTGTAACGGTTCACCACACAAACAAGAAGTGATTATATGAAAAAGACGACCTTCCTGACGGCAACAATTACCTGGGCTGGGTTTCTCCTGTGCGAAGTGTCGTGAACCCAAGCTGGGATTCTCCGACACGCGTTCTGCCGCCAGCTGCTTCCCAGGAGGAAAGTCAACAGAACTGTGGTTTGGGTTCATTTCGGTCCGTCTATTATATGTCTCCCTGTTGATTCTGTGAACTGTGAACGTTTTAATTGCACCTTATTTTCTCCTCCGCTTGTTTTTCTCCACAACTCACTTCAGTGATCGATATTTCGAATCGAGGTAATTTCCCTGCGAGACTGCTTAGCAACCGTGAACCTTCTCTACCTCCTCCATCAGCGTTCGGGGGGGAAATAACCAAATATCTGCATTTTTCAAATTCAATCAGAACTTTGGAACTATTTTAGTTCGTAATGCAAAAGTAAACTACTCCAAGCATGACCAGTCAGGTGAAGACGCCGAAGAGGTGATGTGATTTAACCACTTTTATTTTTTAATTCATTCAATACCTGGATAAACACTAAATGTCTGGTGTCCTTCCATCCATCCTACTACTTCCTGACCCAGAGTGTCCCGGTCTGTGACGTGACGCCAGGCCGGCTCAACGTAAACCCTCATTATTCATTGCTTAATTCATATTTGATATTTATTCACCATGAGGCGGACACATCTGGCTGACTCCCACAATGCAACGTAATTCATCATTAGATCAGAAATAACTGATGCGTAACTTGATTAAAACCCAGACCCAAACTTTTTATTTTTAGTTTATATGTTTCAGTTTCAGTTTTTTTTAATATCTGTATTTCAGGATTGCTCCCGTGTCTTCCAAGAATCTCTGTGAAGGAAAAATAAGGTGCCTATAATGCGGTGGAAGAATAAATAAGTGGAAATCAGTTAAAATAGAGAGCGTGGAATTAACAGTTCTCAGTTTAAAAGATGGGGGGGGGAAACCCTGTCGCTTTTACACCTCAGGCTGTGGTATAAGTATAGAGTATTTATGTAGAATTCTTAATGGTCTAATCTTCATCTGGGGCGACACTAATCAAGTAGAGGTAATTGGATTGATGTAATTCACATACTCATGTTGACTCTTGTATCAGGATTAATTTTTCCCCTCTTGTGTCGTTTGCTCTCGTTACAGTCGCTTTACTTCTAATCAGGACTGGAAGCTGCAGATTATTTCTCCTCCGCTGCTCTTAATAAATGTTTATCTGCATTGCCCTCCTTGATGAAATCAATTAATACGGAAAATTAGGCATTCAGTGAGGTCAGGGTTGTTATCGTTGCCAATCTCAACATTTACACTTGCCTCTGTAACTCCGGTGGACGTGAAGCTTTAACTCTTGTGAGAGATGGACGGAGCTGAAATGTCAATTCTGAGCCGCTCTCCTTCCAGTATTCTCCAGCGAGGATCCGCAGGCTGCAGTTGCACGCACATGCACTGCGTGCTCTGAGCACGGATGAGAACACTGTCCCCACGAGGCTTTGCTGCAACGGCCACTCTTTGCATTGGAGCACGTCTGACGTGCGCAACATGCAGACTGTGAAACGCCGTGAGACAGAAACTGTCAACCTGATACGCTGACACACAACCAGCCAGTTACCTAGCAGCAACTTTCCACGGCGACCTCCAGCTCCGCTCCCTCCCTCCCACTTCCTCCCGCTCCCTCCTTGTTATTCCAAGACTGAGTGGGTACTTCGTTTTGTCCTGCGATCTTAAAGGTGATTTCCAAATGCCAGGGCAGCAATAAGGAAGGAATTAGAGCAGGGCTGGGCAAACCTGGTCCTGGAGGACCGGAGTCCTGCACGTTTTAGATGTCTCCCTGCTCAAACACACCTGTTATCATGATGGGGCTCTGCAGAACGCTTGACAAGGAGCCACTGATTGCTGTATTGATGTGAGGAGACGTCTAACACCTGCAGGGCCATACGACGGGGCGTGTTCACCTACCTTAGTGAAACACTACCCGCTTTTCTCTTGTACTCTTGTTTCTTCATGAAGGAATTTTCCTGGTGACATTTTTTTGGCCACTTCTGTGCTGTGGTTGGATGTTGTCCCCCATTTAAAGGCGTCGCCACGGGACGTCGTTGCAAATCGCACCGCTGGCGGCGACGAGGAGAACGCGACCGTTTGAGCCGCGTTGTGGTTTTGAACCACCGCCGTCACACATCGGCTCCTTGGTGGTTTCTTTAGTTCATTCACAAATGCAAAGCAAACCCTGAAAAGCGACGGGATCGCCGCAAACAGACGCTCACTCGTCTGTCTCGCATAGTAATACAAGCACAAAACACACCAAACGTGCGTCGGGCAGTTGAAGTAATCTTTTGACATTTAACTCATTTTGCCCTTCGTTTTTTTTCCTCCCCGACTCATTTTGCGTGACTAAACTGGCGGACGAAACGGAGGAGTCCATGCAAACACTTTGTCACACACGTTTCCATAATCGTGTGCAGGAGAGTTTGGCTTTCTAATCACACTTGACGTGGCCGTTGCGGTTTTCTGTTGTCCCCGAGGGGCTGGGAACAATATTTCCTATCAAGATTAAATAGCCGCTCGTTCGGCAGATAGATGGAAGCATAGAAAAGGTCTGGACGGGTATCTGAGACAAAGGAGACGCTGCGAACGGGCAGCAGGGGAGGTTTGGCACGAACGAGGCTGGAGACACGAGGCGCCGCCTGACGGACTCCGCGGGACAAGAACAATGGAAGAGAAAATAATAAGTGACAGATGGGGATCAGTGGCGCTGCAGCTGGAGGTGTTCATGGCGCTGCAGCCTGATTGATTGAGCAACATGGAGCCTCGGGCTCGTCACCATGAAGCCACCTCATTGAGGGCAAACACAATGAACAGGAAGCCTTTTTCCAATTGATCACGTCTGTTCAGTCTTTCACTGATCATCTTGTTAAAAAAAAAGCCTTTTTCTCGTCTGTTTTGAATTGAATTTGCAGCCAGATGAGCGCAGCTCTTCGTCGTCTTTGTTCATTTCAGTCCTGAAGGATATTGCTGTGACATGAGCTCCTCTCCAGACGGCTGCAGCTTTAACTGATTGGATCTGCTTTCTAAGGTGTGAAAATGTTTTGTTGGACATGTTAGTGACTGTCAATATACACAATTATTATGATTATTTTCAATTTCAGGGCCGGTGTGTTCAATCCAGTGCGTCAAAAATGAATAAATAACTGTAGAATCACACTCGAGGTTGTGCTGAAAACAAAAGACACCAGTTCTTCACGTTAAACTGCTTTAAATAGTGAAATATTAAGGTTAAATCAAAAGTAGTCAAAATGAAAAGTACGCCTAAAGAGCTCATGGTTAAACCAGAAAATCCCAGAGGAAGGTTTGTGTGCCTGCCTTTCTTTTGATCGCAGGGTCTCCATGGCAACAAACGCTGATCTCTACCATGAGGTACCTCTCCCATCCGCGTGGTATGGGATTTTTTTTTTTTTTTTTTTCAGGAAACGGTTCGAGGAATCATTAACAAACATTGGAGCGTTTTGTGTCTGTGCTCTCAACGGTGTGGGAAACAAAAGAATAACTGTCGGCTTGCCTTCATAAAAACTGTCTCCATGTTAGTAGTACTGCCACTGCACAAATCAGTTTCTCTCAGGAACTTCCAGTTCATAAGCCTCTTCCTCAAACTAACTGATGTAACATGAGCTGATGAGAGAATCCCCCTGATCCACTCATGTGTCACATCAACACGGCATTAATACAACCATTAAGACTGGTCAGAGCTTTGTTTACTTTTAACTAGTAAAGTTACTTTGCTCCACTTCAAAGTCATAACTCGTGTTCTCAACGGAATTGCAGATGTGAGTGTGACTGTTAGCAGGGGGCTCCAGCAGTCAAGAAAATGAATGGACGAAAACAAGACGGAAGCCAAATGTTCTATTTTGGTTTCGTGTCCTTTTCCTTTCAGAGTAAATCACCAAAAAAATAAGAACACTTTGAAAACGTCTTCTTTTTTTTTTTCTGTGTGCATGAAATTATGGAGTCTGTGCAGTTTAATGTCTGTTTCTGTAAAAATGTAAAGTCGTGTTTTCCGTTTGAACAGGTTCCTCTGTCAGACAGCAGCAGAGGTTTGCGTCTCATTTCGGATGCTGCCGACAGAGAACTCTCTGGTTCTTCTCAGCAGCAGCTGGAAACACGTGACGACGCCATGTTTGATATCGACAAACACGAAACACGGACTCGGTTCTCAGCCGCGTGACAAAACTGATGAAGGACTGATTTTTCTTCAAAGGGACAAAAAAAACAAAACACAAAGCCATTAAAACGCTGAATCTTTCCCTGAAAAGTCCTGCCTTGACTTCTCATGTTGTATCTGACAACCCTGGGACCTGAGCGGCACATTGAGTTTGTGCTGACTCATCATTCTCTGTGAAATTCTGTTTGATTCAACCTCGAGCCACCTTAAAACATTTAAAAAGATCAATGTCATTCATAAAACTAGCTTTTTCTCCCTGGATTATAAACTACATGAATTCATATTCACAACCTGTTACAACATGATATATAGAGAGCTTTCATGTCGTTGCTGTTAAGTGAGATCAAAGCGCTAGCAGGAAAACTTGTGTCCTTCATATTTGTAAGTCTTTTACTGGGAAAAAAATAAGAAGAAAGAATATTCAGATGACTGGCCATGCTTGAATAGTATTATTCTTATCCTATGCCGGAGGGATTCAGCTGAATAGGTTCTAATAACAACCAGATGTTGAATAAAACATAGTAACTGAGCAGATGAAAATGTTTCTCATGGAAAATGAAGTCATTCTCTTTAATAGAATAGAACTAGAATAGAAGCTTTATTGTCCTTGTCACCAGTACAAAGTGCCAACCCATCAGTGCACCATCAAATCAATAAAAAGTACAAATAAAAACTGTTCAAATGTAAAAAAAAATAGAGGGATAAAACAAACATACACACACTGGAGTACATTCCATTAGGCTGGCCCCCCGCTGCAAACCACAACAACAAATCACCAAATCACTTGTGTTTTTTCATTTGTTGTTGTGTTTTTTCATTTGTTGTTGTTTTTTTTAATCTGCAGTTGTGTTTTTTTCATTTGTTGTGTTTTTCAATTTGCAGTTTTGTTTTTTCATTTGTTGTGTTTTTGAATTTGCAGTTGTGTTTTTGAATTTGTTGTTGTGTTTAGTGATTTGTTGTTGTGGTTTGCACTTCAGGGCCACCGTACGTTTGTCTGACGGCAGCAGTCCAAACAGGGTGCGTGAGCCGTCCCTGACCATATTGATGTTGTCAGAGGAAAGTCCAAAGCAAGATGAATACATACATAAATACTCCAACTGGCCAATCAACAGGCTGTATTATAATACTGTAAAGTGAACTGAGTGACAGCCTTCATTCCACCATGTGCCCTGAATATCCTTGTTCTACATTATGGAAATGTTTTACTTTCTCTCACAATGAAACATAAAACTGATTGCACAACCGACCCCCACCGAATCAATTAGTAACCTTTAAGAACGAAAAAAAAAAGCGGTAATACTCTACTGGACGGTGGAGAATCCAGCTTCGGAAGCATCGGGATACATTTGGTTCAGTGGTTGTGGTTTGAAGGCTGCAGACATGAACCCGAGCGACAAGCTCTTCTGCTGCCGGTGGCTTCGCAAAAAAGTCCCCGTCGCCCACAGAGATGAACTCTTCCACATCCTGAGGATGACCGGGCCTCTGGTGAGTCCCGCTTCCGCTCTGCGTCTCCCAACTCGTGCTCAAGGTCACCTTCGCAAGGAAGCCGAGATTCTCACGGCGCAAGACTGATGGCTGTGTTGTCTAACGTGTCACATAAAATAGACTTTACATCTGAATTTCAGAGGAAGCGATCGATCAACGTGAAGAATTGTCCGGCGGTTTGCAGTGAAAAATGGCAGCTTATTTGCAGGGAGAGCAGCGTCAGTGTGTGTGTGTGTGTGTGTGTGTGTGTGTGTGTTTCACCTGCATCAACGGAGGATGTTTTACTTTGCAGCTGTTCTCTCGAATCCTCAATTACCTGCTTCCATTTGTGGTCACAATGTTCTGTGGACGTCTGGGAAACGACGTGCTGGCTGGCTACGGATTAGCGTCTGCTGTAAGTGGTCGACTGGAGCAGCGTGGACACGTGCAGGACATTGTGAAGAGAATGACATGAGACAGAATTTCAAAAGCTCCTGACAGCATGGGAATAAACACAGAAAAAAAAACAAAAAAAAAACAACCTATGAACTGGCCTGCGAAGCTTTTCACAAGGCTGGATTGATCAATAATTATTACATTTGCTCTCATGAGTTACGGAAATATTAGTTCCAAGTGTCCGTCAGTGTGTTTGTCTGGAGACGTTGTGCAGCAGCGGCACTCTAGAAGGAAAAGGACGGCCCAGAATGACGTCAAGGACTGAAACCATGTCGAAGCAGCTTTTATACAAAACCTGGAGCTTCTGCTTTCACCCCATCAACACGCCGAGACATTCAGCCTGTGTTTATTCCACATGCGAGTGAGAGTGTGCCTCTTATGTGTCATTTGCTGAGAGAGGCCATTGTACCATTCATTCATACATTCAGTCATTCATTTATTCATTCAGTCATTCATTCATTCATTCACTCCAGGCGATCAATGTTTCCACGGCAGCGACAGGCTGCGGTTTGGCTCTGGCATGTGACACTCTGGTGTCTCAGGTTTGGAAAATGTTTATCTTCCTGTCATTCCATCCTGTTGTTTATTCTACTGCATGAAATGAGTAACGCTCCCCGTGTTCTACCCGTGCTCTGTCCATGTTCTCCCTGTGTTCTGTCCATGTTCTCCCCGTGTTCTGTCCATGTTCTCCCTGTGTTCTGTCCATGTTCTCCCCGTGTTCTGTCCATGTTCTCCCCGTGTTCTACCCGTGTTCTGTCCATGTTCTCCCCATGTTCTACCCGTGTTCTGTCCATGTTCTCCCTGTGTTCTGTCCATGTTCTCCCTGTGTTCTCTCTGTGTTCTGTCCATGTTCTACCCGTGTTCTGTCCATGTTCTCCCCGTGTTCTGTCCATGTTCTACCCGTGTTCTGTCCATGTTCTCCCCGTGTTCTGTCCATGTTCTGTCCATGTTCTCCCTGTGTTCTGTCCATGTTCTCCCTGTGTTCTCTCTGTGTTCTGTCCATGTTCTACCCGTGTTCTGTCCATGTTCTCCCCGTGTTCTGTCCATGTTCTACCCGTGTTCTGTCCATGTTCTCCCCGTGTTCTGTCCATGTTCTGTCCATGTTCTCCCTGTGTTCTGTCAATGTTCTCCCTGTGTTCTGTCCATGTTCTCCCCATGTTCTCCCCATGTTCTACCCGTGTTCTGTCCATGTTCTCCCTGTGTTCTGTCAATGTTCTCCCTGTGTTCTGTCCATGTTCTCCCTGTGTTCTGTCCATGTTCTCCCCATGTTCTGTCCATGTTCTCCCCATGTTCTGTCCATGTTCTCCCCATGTTCTCCCTGTGTTCTGTCCATGTTCTCCCCATGTTCTGTCCATGTTCTCCCCATGTTCTGTCCATGTTCTACCCGTGTTCTGTCCATGTTCTCCCTGTGTTCTCCCCATGTTGTCCCCATGTTCTACCCGTGTTCTGTCCATGTTCTGTCCATGTTCTCCCTGTGTTCTGTCAATGTTCTCCCTGTGTTCTGTCCATGTTCTCCCTGTGTTCTGTCCATGTTCTCCCCATGTTCTGTCCATGTTCTCCCCATGTTCTGTCCATGTTCTACCCGTGTTCTGTCCATGTTCTCCCTGTGTTCTCCCCATGTTGTCCCCATGTTCTACTCGTGTTCTGTCCATGTTCTACTCATGTTCTCCCCGTGTTCTGTCCATGTTCTCCCCATGTTCTCCCTGTGTTCTGTCCATGTTCTTCCCATGTTCTCCCCGTGTTCTGTTCATGTTCTCCCCGTGTTCTGTCCATGTTCTCCCCGTGTTCTGTCCATGTTCTCCCCATGTTCTGTTCATGTTCTCCCTGTGTTCTGTCCATGTTCTTCCCATGTTCTGTTCATGTTCTCCCTGTGTTCTGTCCATGTTCTCCCCATGTTCTCCCTGTGTTCTGTCCATGTTCTTCCCATGTTCTGTTCATGTTCTCCCTGTGTTCTGTCCATGTTCTCCCTGTGTTCTGTTCACGTTCTCCCTGTGTTCGGTTCATGTTCTCCCCGTGTTCTGTCCATGTTCTCCCTGTGTTCTGTCCATGTTCTCCCCATGTTCTCCCCGTGTTCTGTTCATGTTCTCCCTGTGCTTGGTTCATGTTCTCCCCGTGTTCTGTCCATGTTCTCCTCGTGTTCTGCCACACAGACGTTCGGTGGCAGGAACCTCCTGCGGGTGGGCGTGATCCTGCAGCGCGGCGTCGTCATTCTGCTGTTGTTCTGCCTGCCCTGCTGGGGTCTCCTCATCAACGCCGAGCCCATCCTGTTGTGTCTGGGCCAGGACCCCAAGGTGGCCCGGTAATTCCCCCCTGTAGAACTCACTATCTCTGTAATCAATCAGACCGTACCCTGCTGAGCTCCCACTAATACATAAACCCCATCTGGCCGCTACAGAATTATACAAGAACTCATTACTTCCAGTCATTTTAAATGGAGGAGAAATGGATGAGCTGCTGACATGAAACAGCATCTTGCCTCAAACAGAAGAGCCTTTTTTTCATTTCAGAATTGCCCAGCTGTACATTACAGCCTTCCTCCCTGCAGTGCCTGTGAGTTGCCACCTCCATCTCCACGTCTCGTTAGGAAGCCTTCATTGTGGTATCGAACCCTGTTTCTGTCTTTCAGGCGATGTTCCTGCATGGCCTTCAGGTGTCTTATCTCCAAAACCAGGTGTGTGTTAAACGTCCTGCGCTCGAGCCCCGAAACCCTCCGTTTGTTTCATCAACTCACTGTCGAGAGTGGAGGCCGGGCTGATCCACCCTCACCCTGTGGTCTCTGTGTTCTCAGGGAATCATCCTGCCGCAGATGTACACTGCTGCACTGGCGAACGTCGCCAACGTGTTGACCAACTACATCTTCCTCCACTGGCTGGATCTGGGTGTGAGGTGGGTGTCCTCGCACCGCCAGCGCTGTACGAAGTTTTCTGATTGATGGACCGTCACCATATCTTGTGCTCGTCCCTCACAGCGGGTCCGCGGCAGCCAATGCGCTGTCTTGGATTTACATCTGCGCTTTCCTGTTTGCATACATCTGGTGGAAGAAGCTCCATGTGACCACATGGGGAGGTGAGGGAATCTCATATTCACTGGCCTGGCCGGATCTCCCTCCTGCATCACAAACAAGAGCCTCTCTCGCCCCCTGCAGGCTGGTCTGCAGAATCGCTGCAGGAGTGGGGCTCCTACATGAAGCTGGCCATCCCCAGCACAATGATGACTTGTTTTGAGTGGTGGCTGTATGAGTTTGGGGGATTCTTCGCAGGTTGGCAACATGCAGGATTGATGAATTGATCGTATCAAAGCAGGTCGTGCTGCAGTGTGACACGGCTGTGATTGCGCCTCTGTGTCTGATCGTCAGGGATGATGAGTGAAGCCGAGCTCGCCGCCCAACACGCCGTGATAATGATTTCGTTCATCACTTACATGGTACCGCGTCTCGCCTGCAACGTCTCCGAGCTCGCAGAAACTCAAATCCATTGCTGTTCACAATTTAAGCATGTCTGTATTTCATTTCTCCCAAACACGACGAAGTTCCCTCTTGGTATCCAAGCCGCCGCCTGTGCTCGGGTGGGCAACGCCCTCGGGGCCGGAGACACCGCCAAAGCTCTCCTCACCACCAAGCTGTCTCTTGGTCTCGCATGTCAGTGGTCATCAATCTGCTGCCGTCGCCCACATCAGTAAATACAGTCAACGTTTTGCACCGTTGGACAGATTTCACAGCCCCTCTTTTCCAGGTAGCTTTGCCGTGGTCGAAGGTGTTTTGCTTTGTTCCACCAAAACAGTGATTGGCTACATCTTCACATCTGACCAGTGAGTCTGTCCTGCTGCTGCAGCGCGTCGCCGCATGTTACAGCTGCGAAACTGCCGAGCATAAACAACGCGATAATTATCGTTTCAGGGAAATTGTAGGCCTGGTGTCCCAATTGATGGGTGCTTACTGCGCCCTTCAGTTGTTTGACGGTCTTGTGGTGAGTGTGTGTGTCTGTGTGAACTTTAGTTGTGTGCAAAACTGTTAGGTGAAAAACCCGCAAGAATGAAAGAAAAGAGACAAACCCCAGTATCGAGAGAAATAAAGATTCAAAACGATCAAGATTCTTGCGCAAGGGCAGAGGAATGAAATCACCTCACAGCTCCTTCATCGATCCGCAAAGTTCTTCCCTCCGTTGCCCGATTTTATTCACACCGTTGAAGTAGGCGGCTACATTCTCATTCAGAGATACAAGATAGCAGGTAACACTAGTTCTCAGGCCTGTGTGTGTGTGTGTGTGTGTGTGTGTGTGTGTGTAAGTACACTTCTATGTGAGCTGAGAAGGTAGGATTACCCTAAGACAAGATATTCCTCCGACCCGAAGGCCAGAGACCTTGAAGACGTCTCAGAGCGGCGCAGTTAAAATATCTTCCTGTGAGCGAAGCTCGTAGCCTTGCAGTCGGTTGAGCATGAGACTACTTTAGTGTGTTTAGTGAGGAAATGAACTGATCAAGTTATTTGATATTTAAACTGAAAAATCAATAAATCAATAAATAAAATTGCTAAATTACTGAATAAAATCGGGCAACGGAGGGAAGAACTTTGCGGATCGATGAAGGAGCTGTGAGGTGATTTCATTCCTCTGCCCTTGCGCAAGAATCTTGATTGTTTTGAATCTTTATTTCTCTCGATACTGGGGTTTGTCTCTTTTCTCTCATTCTTGCAGGTTTTTCACCGAACAAAAACAAATATTCCTGCAGTGTGATGCAAAAAAGTTAAGTGTACTTTCCCCATCTTCAGTGTGTGTGTACAGGCATCTTCTTGGGCACTGGGAAACAGAAGATACCAGCCGTGGCTAATTTTGTTGGCTACTACTGCGTAGGACTTCTTCTTGCTGTCGTCCTGATGTTTGTCGCAAAAATGAGAATTTTAGGTAATGACGTCAAATGTTTTATCGTAGTAAACATTGAAGACGGTTTAACTATTGCACAGTATTTCTGACATCCTAATCGGTCCGTGCGTCTGCAGGCTTCTGGCTGGGTCTGCTTGTCGCCGCCTTCATACAGGCCAGCTTTTACACGGCCGTCATCATCTTCAAGCTGAACTGGAAGACAATGACTGAGGAGGTGCAGTGAATGCTTCTGATGACCTGTCCGGCTCATGCTGAGCTTAATTCTTTAAAATCTCCTTGTTTTCAGGCGGTGAAACGAGCTCAGAAAAAGACAAACCTGACTCTATTGAGCACAGACTCTCCCACCGATGCTCAGGGTAATCCTTTTATTGGCCAGACTGCAAGTAATGGGAAAGTAAGTAGATGCAAACTTGCCATCAATGTGCAGAAAATATGACGTTTCGCTTCACTTTTTTCTGTTCATTTTGCAAAGTATGTGCGGCACATCATGTTAAAGTGGCAAAGGACATATATAGTCGTCACTGAAACCTTTGAATGTGAGTATTAAAAGTATTGAAAGTGAGGCTTGTGTGAGAGAGAGCTCCCCTCCCCACCCCCACCCGCCCTCCTGCAGTGGAAAGCTAAATGAAACATACCACAGTATGAAAGAGGTATAATAACAACAGTTATTTTCCACTATATTGCTTTGTGTGTAATTTTTACCTATGAAGCATTACTAAATCATAAACATTCACCTGACACACTCTTCTTTTAAACGTACTACATATCCCATGTGAGACGTTTTATTTGAAGAATAGATTAGAATAGAAGCACATGTATAATGACAGTGGATGACAATAGAACCAATTACAGAATGAAAGGAATAAAACACTGAATAGGATTGAAAACTAAACAGAAATAAAGTGGAATAAGACTAGATAGAGCTCTTTAGATAAAAAAACAACAAAAAAACAACCATATTGACAAATAAATGGAATAAAGAGAAAAGAAGGAAGAAATAGATAGAATAAATAGTTAAGACAAAGCAGGAATTTAATTTAATTTAATTTAATTTAATTTAATTTAATTTAATTTAATTTAATTTAATTTAATTTAATTTAATTTAATTTAATTTAATTTAATTTAATTTAATTTAATTTAATTTAATTTAATTTAATTTGGAATAGAAATAGTCTAAAAACAAACCAGATTAATTAAAAAATGTAAAAAGCACACCATTCTCAGTAACAAAATAGTTCCGAATTTCAGACCTGGTGTTTTGGTTGGACAGGACATGAAGTCCTAATAATTCCCTGAGGTTTATCCTGTCCCCCTCCAGTCGGTGGACAGCTACGTGTCGGTGAGCCCCGACCCGACGGCTGAGCTGCAGGACGACGCTGCAGCGCCACAGCAGAAGAGACTCTCCACCGTGCAGCTGGTCATCAGACGAGGCCTCACCATGTGTGCCGCGATCGTACTTCTGGCTGTGGGAATATGTGTGCACTTCGCCGTGCCCCTCCCAGAGGTCACACATTCAAGTACTAATCTCACCGTGGACCAAAACAATGCTTCTTATACACCCGATCAGATCCTCCCCACTGTGCTGGTGCCTGTAAATGCGGCATAGCCGTAAAGCCGGTGGAGGTAAATCATCGTTTGCACTCATGGACTTCATGTTCCAGCGGCTCAAAGCAGGGCTGGGAAACGTTGGTGTGTAATGTAACGCTGTGTAAAACAGATTTTCACTTGTTTATCAGTTGAAGCTATTAAATCTTTCTGTTGCTTTCAGCTTGTAGTGAAACTTTACTTACTGGACCGATTCAGACTTTTAATCTAATCTGATTGTGACTTGTTTTAGACATTGAAAGAAAATGACAATTGTCAATTGTTCTTTTAATAAAATACTGCATGTGAGTGAGTCTTTGCTTCTTTTTATAATCACAGTCCTGTGAAGGCACTTGCCCTCACCCTTCAGCTGCTGTGTTTAAATAAATGTGTCATATTGTTTTTCAGTATTGAATTTTATCACGATAGCAGCTGAAGCTGCTCAACGTTCAGCAGGTGTTCAGTTCAGGCTTCACTCATCACAGTCCCAATATTTCTGGTTGAGTCATTAGTCAATGTTTTATTATTCCAGTGATGGAAACCAACCCAGTGTTATTCTTCTTGCAGGTCTTCCTCAAATGACCACAACCTGAGGCCCATAATTGGGTTTTAACACAAGTTTTAAGCACTCGGCCAAATAACATTCTTGCTTTCAAGTCCTCCGTCCCCAGTGTTTGTTGTGCGGGGCTTTTCTTCTTCTTCATGTCTTTCACTCACAATCTGTGTTGTTTCAGCTGGCCCTCGCGTGGATCCGGGCCAGCTGAGATCTCCGTCCTCTTCGGCTTCCTGCGGAGCAGCGAAGACAAGTGCGTGAGAGGAAAGAGCAACACTTTGGTTGGAAGGGTCCCGTGTTCGCATCCCACGTTGAGGACATGAAGAGGGCGAGTGACAAGCTTTTCTGCTGCAGGTGGGTGCGCCGCAGGGTTCCCGCCGCCCACAGAGAGGAGCTGTACCACATCCTGAGAATGACGGGGCCTCTGGTAAGGACTGGCACTGGTCACACTTGCTGTTTCGTCTGCCCGAGCATGTGTGGATTTAGGCTGCCTTCGGCGAAACGCACACGTATACAGGGGGGGGATTGATGAGAGTTTATTGCTGCCAGAGGGAAGGTTAGGATGTCAGGGAAACAGACGGTCTCGTCTGAGACTTGGAGTCAGAAATCGAAGGACTTAAAACTGTCTTTGGCAGGTGTCACTGCCTGAATCCTGCCAATGATAAAATACAGTGTAGAAGCTCATTTGTCAAGATTTAATCTGAATTTTGATTTATTTATTTATTCATCTTTGTTTGCTTAAGCTAAACTTCTGATACCAGATATAACTTGGTGGCCGTATGACCCGCAAGAATGTGACTGCTTGTTTCCCCAGCTGCTCTCTCGAGTCCTCAACTATCTGCTTCCGTTTGTGGTCACAATGTTCTGTGGACGTCTGGGAAATGAAGTGATGGCCGGTTACGGATTAGCCTCTGCTGTAAGTGGCTCCCTGGACGTGTTTGGCGGCGAACATGAAGAGAATAACGAGGGGATTTAATTACACGGCAGCTGAGGGAGTGAAAAACAACGTGACGTCCTGCTCATCAAGATAAATCTCCTGCAATCGGCCGGGAATGACCCCCGACTTCTAATTTACTGCACGTCTTCCGCTTGTAAATCAAACACACATCGCTTATAAAGCTGTGCCTTTATTTCAGACCATTAACGTCACCACGGCAGCCACGGGATACGGCCTGGGACTGGCATGTGATACTTTGGTGTCTCAGGTTGGGAATCCCCCCCCCCCCCCCCTCTTTTTTTTTTTTTTTTTTAATCGTGTAACACACCAGAATGTTTTGACCGTTTCCTCCGTTTGTTACTGTCCTGCTCTCTAACAATTGTCACGATGCTGCGCAGACGTTCGGTGGCAGGAACCTCCTGCGGGTGGGAGTGATCCTGCAGCGCGGCGTCGTCATCCTGCTGTTGTTCTGCCTGCCCTGCTGGGGTCTCCTCATCAACGCCCAGCCCATCCTGTTGTGTCTGGGCCAGGACCCCAAGGTGGCCAGGTGACTAGCTGCGTGACCGTCGTCTCTACCGGGGGACGACGTTTGCCAAGGTCGCTGGGGTTGACCGTGGAAACCTCTGGTTTTATATCGACGTGTCCATGACCGGGGAGTGATGGAAATGAAGTGCCAATGGTTAGATTCACTTATGTCACTGCAGTGGTCAACGAAATAACGACTGGTCTGTTTTCATTCTCATGGAATAGAATAGAACTTGATTTATTATAGCACCTTTCACAGACTCTTTACGGCACTAACAACATAAAAGAATAAAAGAGAGAAAAGATCATTAAAAATATCGAGGCAAGAAAAACATACACAGTTATACAAAAAAGTACAATTGAGCAGCTGCAGTTCAAAGGCTTGTCTCATTAAAAACGTTTTCCGCTGCTTCATAAAAGTACCACAGGAGTCGACACACCTCAGCTGAAGGGGAAGAGCTTCAAACACACAGTCGTCGCAGGTTTTTTCAGCTTGGTTTGTGGGACTGCAAGCAGCATTGGTTGGCCAGACCTGAGCCTCTGATTGGGGCAAACGGGTGACGGATGGTTGACGACACATATAAAAAGGTGTTTGGCCTTGTGATGCCTTGAAAGTTGAGCACTAGTACTTTAAAATGAACGTGTCAGCAGGCTGACGCGCTGCCCGGTGACAGAGACTGGCCACAGAAAACCTCCAACATGCAAACTTGCAGGTTAGCCACGGCTCATGCCTCTGAACTGAAATGAGCAGGAGTTGCCTGCCAGTTGAGGTGCAGGAGGGGCAGTGAGGCCGGGACGTCCGCCCCGCCCACTGGCAGCCCTTTCAACCGCCAGCCATGTTGGCAGATGTGAGTCGGTGAAGGACTCCGGCGACCAGCGCCACATTAAAACCGGTCTGAAGTGCAGAAACAGAAACTCTGTATTCCAGAGGGAGGACAAATGACCTCTGCCAGTTGCATAAAGTCAACACCGGCACTCTATTAATTCCGATCTAGTTTTTTTTTCACTATAATGTCAATTTAATTCCATGAAATAGACACTTTAAAGCCTCACCAGCTCTTTAAAGGATTTGTGCACACTATTCATCCATGAGGCATTATTTACGCCACAGTGTTAATAAATGCGCTGATTCAGCCTCCCAAGGTGGCATTTTAATAGCTGCACTCATTTAAAAACAAGCTTTTTTGATTACTAGACTCCATCAGCCCCCCGCTGGCTCTGCTGCTACCTTCAGTGAGCCAAGTGCACTCACGATGAATCCAGCTGCCTGCTGCAGACTTGACAGTATCTGACTGACAAGAGCAAGGAGGCTGAGCGATGCAGCATTAGTTCAACCACAGAAACTCTGGAGCAGCTGAGCAGGAAGGAAACTCACATCCTCGACCTTCCACATCTTCCAATTCGGCCGACGCATATAACTCTCAACCAAAATGTAATTTCAGGGTTTTTTTTCAATGTCTGTGCAAGTAAAAGAGATTAAGATAACTAAAGTGACAAACACTTTATTAATCGGTTCTTACTGGAGCTTCTTGTTTCCAGAATAGCTCAGCTGTATATTACAGTCTTCCTCCCTGCTGTACCAGTGAGTTTTTACTTCCCTCACACCAAAATGTCAAAAGGTTTCTGTGCATTATGTGTGGAGATGTGCACAACTCATGAATGATCTTTATTTTCCCCCTGCAGGCAATGTTTCTCCACCACCTTCAGGTGTCCTACCTGCAGAACCAGGTGCTCCAATGTTATAATTCTCCACACCAGTTGTGTTTCCCCCCCAAGTGTTTGCAGGTTCCTGCACTTCCTGCAAGCCCCAGCTGCTTTGCATATATTAAACCGCTCTGTGTGCTCACACTAGATTAATTTCTGCTCACACACCAAATTAGCTTCTGCAGTAACAGAATCGGTGTGACTAATTAATTGATGTTCTCAGGGAATAATTCTGCCGCAAATGTACTCGGCAGCGATGGCAAACATTGCAAACGTGGTGACCAACTACATCTTCCTCTACTGGCTGGATCTGGGCGTCAGGTGGGTGTGCTCTGATACTTTAAATCCCCGGGCATAATGTGTACATACTTATCAAAACAAAAAACTAAAATATTCAACATGTGTTACAGTGGTTCTGCAGCAGCCAACACCCTGTCTCAGATTTACATCTGTGCGTTTCTCTTTGCCTTCATCTGGTGGAAGAAGCTCCACGTGACGACATGGGGGGGTGAGGGACAAGTCCTGCCGCTTCTCATGGACCAGTTGGTTTCTCTATAAACTGGAGTGTTGCTCCCTCTGCAGGCTGGACTGCGGAGTCGCTGCAGGAGTGGGGCTCCTACATGAAGTTGGCCATCCCCAGTGCACTGATGAAATGCTTCGAATGGTGGGTGTTTGAGTTTGGAGGATTCTTTGCAGGTAATCCAAACAGCATCCTTTTTTTTTTTTTATATATATATATATATTAAATGCAATGGCGAGGTAACACAGTTATGGCTGTTTGTTTCTCTTATCAGGGATGCTGAGTGAAAATGAACTGGCAGCCCAACATGCCTTGATGATGGTGTCAGTCCTCACCTACATGGTACCGTGTATTTAATCACTCGCGAGCCCTTTCAGGAGCAAATGATTTCCCTAATTATTCTCGAACGGTGAATCCGTAGTTCCCTTTTGGAATCCAAGCTGCAGCCTGTGCTCGGGTGGGCAACGCTCTGGGCGCCGGGGACAGAGCCAGGGCCGTCCTCAGCAGCAAAGTGGCTCTCACTCTCGCAGGTCAGTCGGAGATGTTACGCGTCTCCCTCCCCGATCGGCTCTTCAGTGTTTCTCCGCGATCTGAAAAATCTTTTCCTGTCCAGGAAGCATTGCAGTGGTTGAAGGTGTTGTGCTTGCCTCCACCAAAACAGTGATTGGCTACATCTTCACCTCTGATGAGTGAGTCTATACGGCTGCACGCACACCCGAAGAACAGTGATAATCCACTATATAAGATACATGGCTGTTTGAAAAGGGATGCGCAACGCCATAATCCTCGTAAATCTTTCTCTGCAGGAAGATCATAGGTTTGGTTTCACACTTGATGAATGTTTACTGCTTCCTGCAGTTCTTTGATGGTCTTGTGGTGAGTTGAATGTCTTTCTTGGTAGCACACAATCAAACTGGGAATAGCGTGCCAGGTAAACGTGAAATGCATGCAGTGTGTCTTTGTTCAGTGGCTATCGCTGGGGAACCATACGAGTGGCAGCGTAATGCATTGCTCTGTCTCTTCACATTGCAGTCTGTGTGCACAGGCATCTTCCTGGGCACGGGCAAACAGAAGATACCAGCAGTGGCTAATTTCGTCGGGTACTACTGCATAGGGCTCACGCTGAGCGTCACTTTAACGTTTGTTGCGAAACTGCGAGTTTTAGGTAATATCCCAAAATAACTCTATTTAGTCATCCGCCAGAAGCTGCGCTGCAGGTGAAGCCCGCTGGGTGCTTTACCGCTTAACTTGTCTTCTTCTCCGCAGGGTTTTGGCTGGGACTGCTAGTTTGTGTCATCTTACAATCCAGCTTCTACATCATCGTCATCTTCAGGATGAACTGGGAGAGAATGACTGAGGAGGTGCGCCCGAGGAGAATCTAACAGTCGGACTCCTACAGGGCTTTACTTTGGACATCAGGAGTTACAGGGACAAACATAATTCATCTAACCGACATACTGGAATAAAGATAAATTGAATTTTCCGTGCTGCTTGTTTTGCAGGCTGTGAAACGAGCTCAAAAAAACACGCGCATGTCGCTGCTGGGTGAAAATACAACTGACCAGTCAGCAAATAACGGGGATGTAAGTACTGCCATGAGTTTTGTTTCCATTAATCTAAATTACTAGCGTTGTTTTAAAGGTCCCATATTATGCAAAATTCACTTTACAATGGTTTCTAACACCAACATGTGTCCCCATAGCCTGTGTGTGAGGCCCCACAAGTGAAGAAAAGCTGTCATCTCTTTCACTTGGTCCACTTCATAGCGAACGTGTGCTCATAAAGGCGATTCAGACAGTTTCTCTTTATGATGTCATGCAGGGACATAACTACGCCCTCTGGCTCTGGACACTAACTTTGACCCTCCGACTGGAAGATAGAAACTTACAAAGATTCCCGATATAGCGAATAAATTAAGTAGAGTATGAAAACCGTAACGGTTATCCCCACAGTTAGCAGGAGTTAGCGCTAGCTGCTTGGCAACGCGCATGCGACCAAACTCGATAACGTATTCAGACGCAATATTTGTAAATAACCATCTTCGGGAGCCGCCTTCTCCCTCTGGGTCAGATTCTCGTTCAAAAACTGTGTTTATAGGAGTCATAGCAATAAATCCACCATAAAAATGTGCACATTGTACCGGTGATTCAGATTAACTGGTTGCCCTGTTAAACGGCGTCCATCATTGATGGTATAACAGTATCTATTAAAAGGTAGGTTTAGGATTTCTGTTGCAGAGGCGTGGACAGAACCAGCCTGTTCTCAGTCGAACTCACGAGAGGGACTTTTAGACTGGGGGAATTTGAATTTGTTGGAAAAGTGTAAAAACATGGGACCTTTAATGTTAAACCAAATCAATTCATGACGACTGCTGTTCCTCTGCTTCCTCCCAGCAAGGCGACGGCTACAGGTCCGCGAGCGCCGAGTGCCCCGACGGGATCGCCGAGACGGAGGGTGAACCTGCAGGCCGGCAGCCGAGGGGGAAACGTCTCTCCGCCACACAACTGGTCGTCAGGCGAGGCCTCGCCACGTGTGCGGCGGTCGTCCTCCTTGCTGCGGGAGCGGCTGTGCACGTCCTCGTGCCGCTGCCAGAGACCCCGTCCTCCAACGCCAGTGTCACTCTGGACCAGATCAACGCCACAGACTCGCCCGACCACGCCCTCTCCACCGCGCTGCTTCCCGATGAATGAACGAACCGCAGCGAGTGAAAGGCGACCACGACGCGACGGGTTCATGTTTTCAACAGAACGATTCCGACTCTTTGCAGGAATCCCCCCCCCCCAAAAAAAAAAAACTTGCAAATTGATCAATTTCATTCAAAAGGCATTGTGAACGATATTTCTTCATTTCAAGGCTTTACATTGTACAGAAACAATTACATGCTGATTATACGACAAAATCTCTCGCACAGTGAAAACATTTTGAACAATATCCCTGTGAATATAAATTATATATAATAGTGACACTTAAAAGAAAATCTCCACTTTGTGGAATGCCACGGCAACTGTGCTATTTGTCAAACAAGTGTACAAAATAGAACTCACTACCCTCATTGGGTGCGTGTTTAAAAACACTGCAGTGGTTTTCTAGTGCAATGCCGATCGTGTGCAGTGTTTCGCATTTCATATTCTTAACATGAACGTATGAATCAGCTGTACGAACTGGGAGTTTAAGACGTTTTGTTTAAGCAAAAAAAGGGGCCAAACAGTATGGTGGTGATGCCGTTAGAGCAAATAGTACCACCTCAATGACTTGCAGTCACCATTTCCCCCTGATTATTACTTTTGCTTCAATTTACCAGTGATCATCACTTGTCTGATGAACCTTCTGTCTGGTTATCTTGTGATTGCTTTCAGAGATTAATCAATTGACCATAAGCCGCCTCTCCGTTCCTTCAACTCTTTGCTCCTTTGCATCTCTTCTGTGTTGCTCTGGTCCCCGCGAAGTGAACGCTCACGTCGTTTCGCAGCGACGTTGGCGGACGAGTCCCCCGACTGAGACCTGCACTCGCCCTCATGTAATCAAGTTTGGGATTAACGAGCTCAACGTGACGCCAGAAACCAAAATGGACAGCATGACGGCGAGAGTGAGGCCCCGACGGATGACAAGCATCTTGAAAGGGGGCGGAGCCTCGTTCTCTTCCTCCGCTTCAATCAGCTCACTGACGTCATTCTGCTCTGGTGGGTTCTCTTGATGATCTCGTTCAGGACCTGGACGTGTGAATCAAAATGCATCGCTTGTTACCAATAAAACAAAAAGGTACAATATGTGAGATTTCAGTTAAATAGAAATAAAAATGAAGTACAATAATAAGCGGAATTAGACAGAACTACATGTTGTCATTTTTTATGATGTGCAACGCCCACATCGTTCCACATTGTCTTGATGAGTTGAGATTTTCGACAGACATTGGAATATTTTTAATCGATTTGCACTCAAACATGTATCCTAATTTTGCTTACTATTAAAATCAAATGTTTTTATTATGAAATCAGTTAGTCAGGCTTATTTTTCTTTGACTAATTAAATATATTTGAGTTGATAGTTAATAAGTAGGTCAATAAACATCTTTAAAAATGTGGCTTTTATGTGGATTGACTGATTAACGGCTCAAATAATTGATTCAACCCATAAGGTTATTCATATTGTTCACATATATGTGAACATTTGTTAAATAAAGTCATTTTGTTAGGTTTTGTCTCTCTTTAGTAGTAAATGACAACTGCATCTCCTACAATACCTCACACCACGAGTATCATTTACTTGTTTGATATTGTGTCACTATTTAATTTTTTCAATATTTTTTGTTTACGCCTGCTGTCCGAATGTCCACAGTGCTTAAACAGAGATCGTGTAAGTTCATGTTACAACTTTTTAAAACGCTCGTCTACATTTTATGCAGACAATGTGGGCGAAATCAGAGGTTTAACATTTAAAAATGGAGGAAGCAAGAGGAAATGGAGGAATTATTGAAATGATCATCATGAAGTGCGTTTCCTTAAACGTGGTGATAAGATCACTGTAGAGCCTTTCGTAATGTGAGATATGTCACGTGTTCCATTACAAAGGTTATACATGATCAAAGAGTTCATAAAAGTGAGTCGGTACAACGTCGTGAACTTTTACAAGAGTTCCTTTATTTACTAAATCTACATCATCGAGAGACAATGACTTGGTTCAAAGGTGCCAGACTAGTTTTCATTCCGAATTTAAGAAATAAACTTCAACCAGGTACGTTTGAGAATTGAGCCAAAACACAAACATCCTCATTCCTGTGCCCAAAAAAATCAAACACATGCACATAAGGACTCCATTGTTCACACCTGCCCACTCGTTTTATTGAAAGTTTCAGCGGTCAAAGTTTTCTTTTCTTCATGACAAAAGCTTCTCACCTCCCAATTACCTGGCGATGACAAATCACTGTACATTCTACATGTACCGATGCTTGTTGTCAATAATGCGACCCTCTTTCGCCAGCGACTCTCCACATTGAAACATTAATTCAATGTTTTACGGCAGGAGCAGTGAAGTCACACAAGAACAAGGGAGTCAAACCGGAGCAGTGGAAGTCCTACCTGTGTCCATGGAGCTGCTACGAATTCCCGCCCTGTCCTGAGCCTGGAGGAAAGATCAAGTCAAAACAACGCGGCTGCAAGCCTTCATGAACGGGCCGACGAAGCGGCGAACACCAACCTCGACCGTCGCTTCCGTCCAGTTCATTCTCCCCAGGTAGACGGTCAGAAACAAGCTCTGCATGGAGACACAGAGGAGCAAGCCGATCCACAGACCTGGACGACAGCTCGTGTTACTTTTGGCAGTGAAATCTTGACATCCCGAAGATCAGTAAAATATCTCTATGCTGCATGTCTTACCTACGATTCCCAATTTGGCCACAAACATCAGTATGACTCCGGTGGGAAGACCCATGCAGTAATACCCCACAATGATGCAAAAAGCTCCGATTTTCTGTTTGCCCGCTCCTCGTATAATGCCACTGCTGGCGGCCTGGTCAGGCAGGACAAAATCAGACGTGGTGAGACACGACAATACGTTTTAAACAAAAAAAAACTCAAACAAATCACATGGAGACATTATGTGGCTTCGACACAGGAAGTTACTTACAGCTATTCCATCCATGATTAGGAAAGGACCATAAAAAGTCACAACCTCAGACACTCTTTTTCTAATTTGTCTGAAAGAATACACACACAGAAAATTCAGTAATTGCCTGGAAATTATTCTGTTACGCCTCACAGTGCGACAGAGCAACCATTAAAAAAACATGCAAGTAGTTAATAAAGGTAAGATTATCAATCAATCAATCAATCAAATTTTATTTGTATAGCCCTTTACAATAACCCAGTGGTACCCAAAGTGCTTTACAACAAAGCTATAAAAACAATACGTTAAGAAACAAATATAAGAATAAAACATAAAAACAGTACATAAAACACAGGTGCTGACTGTGCAGGTTGTTGGAAGCCTTCCAGAGATTCATAAAAAAACAGAGCATGCAGAATAAAGACACTGCCCGAGACAGAGTTAAAAGCCAATCTAAAAAAAATGGGTTTTCAGCTTTGATTTAAAAAGGCCGAGATCAGTAGTGGTGGCAGTTTGTTCCACAGTCTGTTGGTGCAGAAACGGCTTCACTTTGGCCAGGAGACGGAGCTGATAGAAGCTTTGACCACAGAACTAATCTGTTTATCAAATTTAAGCCCATTGTCAAACGTTGCCTCAAGATTTTTAACAAGTGGTTTAAAATAGGGGGCCAGAGCACCAGAGTGTGTTTTAAAGACATTCGACGTAGGTGATGTGCCAAACGAAATGCATTCTGTTTCAAGTGCAAAAAGTTGAGTGCCAACCGCTGCTTCACATCAGTAAAACAATCCATTAGCCTTGTAAGAGCAGTGCTTTTACTGGGTCTTTATGGGTAAATATATCTGCAGGTCATCAGCATAGAGGTGAAAAGATTATGGGCCACAAGATGGTAAAAGGGCATCAAGGGAAGCACCAGGCTCTCCCAAAGCAACGAGCCGCGGCAACAAAAAACACCGAATATTCATATACTCACTCGTCGTATGTAAAAACGTAAGCGATTTGGTCCTTAAGGCTTTCGAATAGAACTGCAAAACAGACAGCGACTGACCCTGTGATGAAGAGGAGAAAGACAAACGCATTCACTTTGACCATTTACTGAACGTTCCTGGCAACACACATTAAAAACCTCGAGGTTACTTCAGTGCACACGAGTGAAATTAAGAGTCATTTCTGCAGTAATGTTGGTGTAGCCATCCAATTTCACTGATATACTGCGGAAAAGTATTTGGGCCACTGAATTAAAGAAAGAAAAAAAATTCTGAGGTTAAATGAAAACACAGAAGAAAAAAAAAGCCTTCTGCACTAAAAAAAAAAAAGCGGTTTAATGAAGTGAAACGATGCTTCAGAACAGGCAAACAGTCAGTTATCGTCAGTATTAGACTGAAGAGATACTGAAGCCTGCAGCTCTCCGTCCAGTTCGAAGGACAAAACCCACGATAACGGCCGTAGCCAAAGTTTCAGAAACACTGAGGTCCACAACTCACGAGCCCAAGTAGAATCCAAACTTAAGACCAAAATGTAATAAAAAATTAAACATCTAAAATAAGTGTGTGAATCCACTGTTAAAGCCGCCCAGTTCCAAGGCATTGTTTGAACTGTTTTTAATTACATATACGTCGGAAAAATACCGAGGTCTCGACCTCAATGGCGGCTCCGGTCCCGCTTCTAAAATGTATTCTTACTAAACCAGGAAATTCTGCGTAATATCAGACATCTATAAGCAGAAAGTACGCCTATAGGATCAGAATCTGTGATTATTTTGGCATCAATGGGCAAATGATGAGGGTTGGACAGACGTGTCCAGTTTGTATTTATAATTTTTTTTTTTTTTTTTAATTGATTTTCCACTTTCTCAAAGTGCATAAGAATTTTTTTATTAACCTCCAATAGATTTTCTTCTTCAGTGGCCCCAAAAAATATCTAAATTGATTTTCTATGTTTTTTTCTCAGTGAAAAAAAAAAAATCTCAACTTAGATATTCAACTGTTTTTTTAAGTGCACGAGTTTTCTTATTGACCACAGAATTGTTATATTTTCCCCTCAGTGGCCCTAATAGTCTTCCATGGATATACAAAAGCAGAAGCTTTCAAAATAAAAAGGTACATGAACTTTCCCAGAAGTGTTCTGGGTTGAATAAAAAAGTTAAAAAGTCTTTTAATCGCCTCAGAACAGACAGAGCCCCTCTGCTGCTCCCTTGAGATAAAGACGTACGTCTACTGACCTCCACAGAACAGAGCCACTTTGGCGGACAGCTTGGCCTGCTCGGTGTGTCCGGCTCCCAAAGCGTTCCCCACTCTCACACTGCCAGCGACACCGAAACCCAACGGAAACTAACAACCACGGCAGAACATCAGCACCGTGAATAAATCCAGATTATAGTTTACACTGTGTATATGTTTTACCGGGACTAAAATACCGAAAAAGCAAAAAAGAAAAGAAAGAAAACACAACATTACCTTAGAGCAATTTAAGAATCATCATAAGCATAAAAGATAACTAGATGATCTGCATTTCCCGCGGCAAATGCATGATAGTGTGAATGCTGCTAGCAAACTGTAATGCTACCTGCGGCCGGTAGACTGTAATGCTTTGTCCTGCCGGCCCGTCTCTGGTCTGGAGTGAGAGTTGAAACTTGTGCAACTTTTTGAAATGCTACCTGCGGCAGGTAAACTGTAATGCTTTGTCCTGGTGACCCGTCTCTGGTCTAGACTGAGAGTTTAAACTTGTGCAGCTTCTTTTAAAAGTGTCAAACAGTTAAAAATGTGCAAACAGTTAAAAAAGTGCAAACAGTGAAAAAGGTGTAAACAGTGAAAAAGGTTCAAACAGTGAAAAAGGTGCAAACAGTGGAAAAAGGTGCAAACAGTGAAAAAGGTGCAAACAGTGAAAAAGGTGCAAACAGTGAAAAGGGTGCAAACAGTGGAAAAAGTGCAAACAGTGAAAAAAGGTGCAAACAGTGAAAAAAGGTGCAAACAGTGGAAAAAGGTGCAAACAGTGGAAAAAGGTGCAAACAGTTAAAAAGGTGCAAACAGTTAAAAAGGTGCAAACAGTGGAAAAAGGTGCAAACAGTGAAAAAGGTGCAAACAGTGGAAAAAGGTGCAAACAGTGGAAAAAGGTGCAAACAGTGGAAAAAGGTGCAAACAGTGAAAAAAGTGCAAACAGTGAAAAAAGTTGAAAAAAGTTGAACAAGTTTCAAAAAGTTGAAACACTCTAGAAAGTGTCAAACAGTTGAAAAAGTAAGGAAAAGTGAAAAAAGTGGAAAAAGTAGAAAAAATTTGAAAGTTTCAAAAAGTTGAACAAGTTTCAAAAAGTTGAAACAGTTGAAACATTTGGAAAAGTGTTAAACAGTTGAAAAAGTAGAAAAAAGTAGAAAAAAGTGGAAAAAGTTGAAAAAAGTTTCAAAAAGTTGCACAAGTTTCAAAAAGTTGAAACAGTTGAACAAGTTGGGAAAAGCGTCAAACAGTTGAAAAGGTTGAAAAAGTTGAAAAATTATCAGTTGAAAAAGTTTAAATCACTTGAAAAATTTTCAAAAAGTTGCACAAGTTTCAAAAAGTTGCAACAGTTGCAACAGTTGAAATAGTGGAACAGTTGAAAAGTTGAATAGTTGAAATCGGTAAAGATTTGAAGAAGTTATAGCGAGTTAAAACATTTCTCCATCCGTTAACATTGGAAAAAAGTTGCACAAAAGTTGAAATATTTCAAAAAGTTGACGAGATTTCAAAAAGCTAGAACATAGCCGGAAAGTCCCAAAAAAGTGGCACAGTTTGATATTTGAATGATTACGAACGGGCGAAGATTGCCAGAGGAGAAGCGATTTGAAAAACGTACAGAATAAACAGAATAATAATAATAACTAGATGATCTGCATTTCCCGCGGCAAATGCATGATAGTGTGAATGCTGCTAGCAAACTGTAATGCTACCTGCGGCCGGTAGACTGTAATACTTTGTCCTGCCGGCCCGTCTCTGGTCTGGAGTGAGAGTTGAAACTTGTGCAACTTATTGAAATGCTACCTGCGGCAGGTAAACTGTAATGCTTTGTCCTGCCGGCCCGTCTCTGGTCTGGAGTGAGAGTTTAAACTTGTGCAACTTCTTTTAAAAGTGTCAAACAGTTAAAAAGGTTCAAACAGTGAAAAAGTTTCAAACAGTGAAAAAGGTGCAAACAGTGGAAAAAGGTGCAAACAGTGGAAAAAGGTGCAAACAGTGGAAAAAGGTGCAAACAGTGGAAAAAGGTGCAAACAGTTAAAAAGGTGCAAACAGTGAAAAAGGTGCAAACAGTGGAAAAAGGTGCAAACAGTGGAAAAAGGTGCAAACAATGGAAAAAGGTGCAAACAGTGAAAAAGGTGCAAACAGTGGAAAAAGGTGCAAACAGTGAAAAAGGTGGAAACAGTGGAAAAAGGTGCAAACAGTTAAAAAGGTGCAAACAGTGAAAAAGGTGCAAACAGTGAAAAAGGTGCAAACAGTGGAAAAAGGTGCAAACAGTGGAAAAAGGTGCAAACAGTAAAAAAGGTGCAAACAGTGAAAAAGGTGCAAACAGTGGAAAAAGGTGCAAACAGTGGAAAAAGGTGCAAACAGTGAAAAAGGTGCAAACAGTGGGAAAAGGTGCAAACAGTGAAAAAGGTGCAAACAGTTGAAACAGTTGAAGCACTTGAGAAAGTGTCAAACAGTTGAAAAAGTAAGAAAAAGTGAAAAAAGTGAAAAAAGTTTCAAAAAGTTGCACAAGTTTCAAAAAGTTGAAACAGTTGAACAAGTTGGGAAAAGCGTCAAACAGTTGAAAAGGTTGAAAAAGTTGAAAAATTATCAGTTGAAAAAGTTTAAATCACTTGAAAAATTTTCAAAAAGTTGCACAAGTTTCAAAAAGTTGCAACAGTTGCAACAGTTGAAATAGTAGAACAGTTTAAAAGTTGAATGGTTGAAATCGGTAAAGATTTGAAGAAGTTATAGCGAGTTAAAACATTTCTCCATCCGTTAACATTGGAAAAAAGTTGCACAAAAGTTGAAATATTTCAAAAAGTTGACGAGATTTCAAAAAGCTAGAACATAGCCGGAAAGTCCCAAAAAAGTGGCACAGTTTGATATTTGAATGATTACGAACGGGCGAAGATTGCCAGAGGAGAAGCGATTTGAAAAACGTACAGAATAAACAGAATAATAATAATAATAATAATAACTAGATGATCTGCATTTCCCGCGGCAAATGCATGATAGTGTGAATGCTGCTAGCAAACTGTAATGCTACCTGCGGCCGGTAGACTGTAATGCTTTGTCCTGCCGGCCCGTCTCTGGTCTGGAGTGAGAGTTGAAACTTGTGCAACTTTTTGAAATGCTACCTGCGGCAGGTAAACTGTAATGCTTTGTCCTGCCGGCCCCTCTCTGGTCTGGAGTGAGAGTTTAAACTTGTGCAACTTCTTTAAAAGTGTCAAACAGTTAAAAAGGTTCAAACAGTGAAAAAGTTTCAAACAGTGAAAAAGGTGCAAACAGTGGAAAAAGGTGCAAACAGTGGAAAAAGGTGCAAACAGTGGAAAAAGGTGCAAACAGTGGAAAAAGGTGCAAACAGTGAAAAAGGTGCAAACAGTGGAAAAAGGTGCAAACAGTGGAAAAAGGTGCAAACAGTGGAAAAAGGTGCAAACAGTGAAAAAGGTGCAAACAGTGGAAAAAGGTGCAAACAGTGGAAAAAGGTGCAAACAGTGGAAAAAGGTGCAAACAGTGGAAAAAGGTGCAAACAGTGAAAAAGGTGCAAACAGTGAAAAAGGTGCAAACAGTGAAAAAAGTATAAACAGTGAAAAAAGTATAAACAGTGAAAAAAGTTCAAACAGTGAAAAAAGTTGAAAAAAGTTGAACAAGTTTCAAAAAGTTGAAACACTCTAGAAAGTGTCAAACAGTTGAAAAAGTAAGGAAAAGTGAAAAAAGTGGAAAAAGTTGAAAAAATTTGAAAGTTTCAAAAAGTTGAACAAGTTTCAAAAAGTTGAAACAGTTGAAACATTTGGAAAAGTGTTAAACAGTTGAAAAAGTAGAAAAAAGTAGAAAAAAGTGGAAAAAGTTGAAAAAAGTTTCAAAAAGTTGCACAAGTTTCAAAAAGTTGAAACAGTTGAACAAGTTGGGAAAAGTGTCAAACAGTTGAAAAGGTTGAAAAAGTTGAAAAATTATCAGTTGAAATAGTGTCAACATGTCAAAAAAATTTCAAAAAGTTGCACAAGTTTCAAAAAGTTGCAACAGTTGCAACAGTTGAAATAGTGGAACAGTTTAAAAGTTGAATGGTTGAAATCGGTAAAGATTTGAAGAAGTTATAGCGAGTTAAAACATTTCTCCATCCGTTAACATTGGAAAAAAGTTGCACAAAAGTTGAAATATTTCAAAAAGTTGACGAGATTTCAAAAAGCTAGAACATAGCCGGAAAGTCCCAAAAAAGTGGCACAGTTTGATATTTGAATGATTACGAACGGGCGAAGATTGCCAGAGAAGAAGCGGTTTGAAAAACGTACAGAATAAACAGAATAATAATAATAATAATAAAGATTTGAATCTCAAGAGTGTGAATGCCATGCATTCACACTAATAATAAAGATTTGAATCTCAAGAGTGTGAATGCCATGCATTCACACTAATAATAAAGATTTGAATCTCAAGAGTGTGAATGCCATGCATTCACACTAATGAGGATTAATGTGAAAAGTGAAACTGTACAGGGATAGGTGGGTGAATAAGTCATTTTGAATTAAATATGCATGGGGAAAAAAACAACCCACTCACCATGTACGCAATGTTGGCGAGTTGAAATACAATTGACTGAGCTCCAAGTTCTACCTCACTGATTATACCTTCAAATGACAGACAACGGTTAGACATCATTGTGCGCGTTGTTTAAAACGCGTCCGACCAGGGGCGTCAAACTGATTTCAGTCGAGGGGCCACATCAACCTGATCTGACCTCTGGAGGCCCGACAAGTCAAACAGAACATATTAAACTGCAGATATGGACAAATGTCAAAGTCTTTCCATCTGTTCCTTTTGTAACTGCAAGAATTTGCCAGTCTATTCTGAAATTTACATATTAATGGAAATCAGATATTATTATATTTGCAAAAAAAACCCACCAAAAAACCCTCAGTCACCTGTGTCTGGATGTCGTATTCGGGATTAAAACAATTTGTCATCATCTGGAAATTGTTTTGAGTTTACGTGTCTAAAGTATCACTTAACATAAATTGCACTCATTGTTTTATTGTGAAAGGTGTTGCGTCATGTGACCTCCACAGATTGCATTAATGTCGGGGGTCAAATTCTGACCAAGGGCGGTTTTGAATGTCATTTTTGCCGATCGGGTGTTTTCAGATCAGCCTCTGTCAGTTTTCATTTTTAATACTTCACACTTCAAAAATCACATGGTGGGCCGGATTAGATGGTCTGGTGGGCCGCTTCTGGCCCCCGGGCCGCATGTTTGACACCCCTGCGTTAGACGCTTCAGAAACCCCCCGTGACGGTACCTGCAAGAAAACTCCCAATCTCATACGTCCACCACTCGGCGCAGAGCATGATCATGCCGGGGATGGCCAGCCTGGCGTAGGAGTCCCAGCTCACCAGGCTCTCTCTGGACCAGCCTGCACAGCTCAAGCACATGGTGCAGCTCCGTTTTACATTACAAACGACCATCTTGCTTTCTTTACGTGGTCGCTGTGCCGCTGGGCTTCGCGAACCTCGTGTCACGAGATGGAAATATGTCGTTTTCACTGGCGTGTCGTGAAAAGAACATTTTATTCGCACCTCCCGCCGCCGACCCACCTCATGGTGAGACTCTGTATCGCAGCGTAGCACCGATTGTGCCGAATATCACCGTGGTGCAACGCAGGCGCGGCACTCACCTCCCCACGTGCTTTTATAGAGGCCCTTCCACATGACGTAACCATGGAGACTCCCGGCCATGGAGAACTGCGAGACGGCGTTGGCAATGGCCGAGCCTCTGTGATCAGCCAGTTTGTTCAAATGAGATGGATTCGAGACGCGTCACGAGGACGACGAATTGTGGGAAAATAAATAAACGTACTCACTCCACTCCCAGATCAAATACGAAGAGAAGGATGTAGTTGATGAGCGCGTTAAGCAGATTGACCAGAAAACCTGTGATTATTAGTGGAGAAACAACTCCCTGGGAATAAAGTAATAAATCAGTAAATAAATAAATAAATAACATTGTGCTTTTAAGGCCTGGAACAAACAGAACAAACATTCAGATCACTTTCAAACCAATTTTTGTAAAGTGAATAGTGCACATAGAAATATGACCATAGAACTAAAGAGCCCTGGAAAGCATTAATGTAAACAAACAATAAGAGGTGGCTGACGACCAAATAAAGACATTATGAGTGATATTAATGAACCCACCTGGTTTTGCAGATATCTTGATTCTAGTGAAAACATAAATGTAGCCTGGAAAACAGCAAAAAAAAAAATAAAAAATTAATATTTCTGAACATCTGACAAATGTTTCTTTTTATACAATTTAAAATCTACATGACACTTGCATATAATATACACGCTTCTTACCGTCTGTGTCCTGGTGGATTTCTGAAGCTACAGATTGATGCAAGTGCTTTTCTGGTCAAATGTGAATTACTCTAGGATGCAGAGTACAAAATATTTCTTGCATTCTGCTTTGCATTTCGCCCCTTTAAGCTCAAGTATTCCAGCAGGTTGGATTACCGCAACCTTCACGACCAAAAAATGTCATTTTTTTCCCACCAAATCAAAATTAAGTGGCGCCGCAAAAAAAATTAAAACGCGTTTAACCTGTAAAATGATTCCAACACAACTTTAAATGTTCCAGGTATAGTTGTGACAAACATTCACATTCATGAAGTTTCAATCACATTTTAGGATGGGAAATATTGAATTACACTTTCAGATGTTTTTAGCAGTTTCATGCTTCCTTTTGAACATTTTTTTCTGACAATTTTGACATTTGAGTGTTTAAACCAGTTTGGGTTTCTTTAAGGCGATTTTGCATGTTTTTTTAGCTTGTTTTTCTTTTCGTAATTGTATTTTTCTTCTTTTTTTCCCCACCTATGTTGAATCTAGCTATACATTCAATTTTAAGTTTCTTTTTAAAGCCCAGGGTGAAAACTCCTTTTGAAGATAACTGGTGTGTAAATAAGCTAAAAGTTTATTTCTGTATAACTTTGATGAAGGCTGCAGACTCCTGATCTATCCTCTGTCCCGCCACACCACCTGTGCTAAATACAGGGATCAGTTCAGTGTATTTGTAGACAGATCTAATTGAAAGTTGTGCAACATTTCTATAAGGAATATCTCATTATCTCCATCTGCGTTGAAGTTAATGTGCACATTTCTGTCCATACCCTCCACATGCTTTCACAAACCAACTGGGCTTCAACTCAGACTTTTGAATATGGTTTGGAGTTTCCTCAAACGTTTCCATCGCTCCTCATCCAGGGCTTCAACAGTTTAAAGTGGTCATACTCACAGGAAGAGCCGGCAAGAAGATCTTTATGTACAGCTGACAAATCCTACAAGAGGTGTTTATGTCAAGAGTTACAGCCTGAATTCACAGAATGGAGGTACATATATATAAATGAATAAATAAACGTCTAACCTAGCCACTTCCGGGTCCTGTTTAATGAGCAAAAGGATGGACTCTGTGTTGATGAGGAGTGCCCAGCAGGGAAAACATGCCAGAAGCAAAATGAGGATGGCTCGTTGAATGATGACTCCAACTTTCAGGAGATTTCCACTCCCATACGTCTAAAGACGGGGTAAAAAAAATTTAAAAGAAGGTTCATTTCCATTAGAAAGTTATGAAAGATCAGCACGATTCATGACAAATCAACAAATCATTTGCGAAGAAGATCCGTACCTGTGAAATCAGAGTGTCACATGCCGATGACAAACCTGCACCAATGGAAATACCTGCGACATTGATGACCTGGAGACAGAGCGGTGAAACACGATGAGGGTGAATCCACACACCGAGGATGTGACAACAACCGTTGTACTTACAGAAATGGCTATAGAGACTCCCGCCAGCTCATCCTTTCCCAGGTGGCCACAGAAGATGGTGCTGATCAAACTCACACCGTAGATCATGAACTGGGCCAAAGTCTAAGGAGGAAATTCCAAAATTCATTAGATCAAATAGATTAACGGTCTGTCTCTTTAATCCACATCACGTCACATTAACTTATATTACGAAAGTGAATGGAGCGTCACTCAGGCCTGTCCATGGTCCCAATGTCCATGACGTAATGATCGCGAAAATAGCGCCACTTGTGCTGCCCGGCGTTCTCCGCCTTTCCTAAAGTACTTTATCTTTCACTTCAGGAGTTTTGAGCCGTGTTGCTTTCTTTATTTGCTTTTAAATTGTGTTTGTTCGGACGGGGAGACGTATGAGCTCCGGCGCATGCGCAGTCGTCGTGTACGCGTACAGGACGCGCGGTCACAAAGTTTGAGCTGCGCGCTTGGGGTCGATGACCATTTTGACGTCACAAAG
Source organism: Blennius ocellaris (assembly GCF_963422515.1). Taxonomy (NCBI): domain Eukaryota; kingdom Metazoa; phylum Chordata; class Actinopteri; order Blenniiformes; family Blenniidae; genus Blennius; species Blennius ocellaris. The sequence continues at coordinate 28,813,048 of NC_137651.1, read as the reverse complement.
TCAACACGCGCGCACTCGCGGACAAGTGGGAGCATGAAGGCGCCTCGCGAGGAAGCAGATCGCTCACCATGGGGCCGGACAGCTTGGACAACTCTACGAGTTCAGCTTTAGCGCCCACGGGGACCAGAGTGCGGATCCTCCTGAACAAGTGGCGCCGCTTCCCGGAGTCCCGCGGCGGGTTCTGGCTCTCTATCTCCAGGTCCCTCAGCCCCCGTGAGGACTCCATTGTCCCTTCCTTCCGGGTTGTTTTGAGCCTCTGACTGGGACTGTAAATTCTACTCTGAGATGACCCACGTGGTCACTTCCGGCGTGAGTCAGCTGCTCTCGAGCGGATTCCATTTCAACACACCTGGTGACGTTTTTTTTTTTTTTTTTACAACCTGACAGCTCGTCGTGACGGACCTGTCAGCCTCCTCGTGCTTTCGTCGGACCTTCTGTCGAACGAAACACACGAGACACGATATTAAGAAATGTCAGCTTCCTTCACACATGAGACCAAACATGTCTTTTTTATATATATCTATTTTTTTTTAAACTGTAACTGTATGGAAACAGTTATGAAGACTAAAAAAAATAAATTCTCGTAATTGTCTTTTATGTGTTCATTTTAAACTCATTAATACCTACAATTTAATTTATTTCAAATGTTTCCTGTAGCATTTTGAGATCGTTTGAATTTAAAGTGTGTTCTAAATCAAATGTATTATTATTATTAGCAATGGCATGACTTTTATTTAAATGTGTTTCATGATGATCATGAAATAAACAACTTTATATTTTCTCTCTTAATTTCTTTTAAATAATTTGCACAACACTGTTAATATTGTCTGCTTCAAAAAATAAAACAAAAACCCCCCAGCATACTTTTTTTTTATAAATGTTTTGGTAAGTCTTTAAACAGTCACGCAATAATTGTACCTTTATTCTTATGGGTGTATAGCTTAGCTTGTTTCACCATGTTGATTTTACTTTATTTAATTAAATCAATGTTTGTTTTCGACTCCAATTTGTACGTTTTTTTTTCAAAAACTACTCAATGCTGAAAACAGCCACAGTCTGAAAATGGCAGGAAACAGATGAACAAAGATCAGACATAGTTTCGTTATTAAAAAAAAAAAAAAAGATGTGAAAGCAGAGATTTAAAATAATACAGAAGGGGAAAAAAGGAAGAAATGTGAAAGTGTCACATTTTACACAATTATGGAGGAAATATTGTTGTGAAAAGTCTGGATCCACAAGACTAACAGCTCAGAGGGAAAATACAATATAACCTACTCTATTGTGCCCCGTGTAATCTGCATATGAAACGGTTTTATGATGAATTCATAAAAATGTGAGGCAGAGGGCATCATGAACAGGAACCTGACACAGAAGTATTTCGGACAACAATGTGATGTTGCACATTATTGTACAGTAGATGGCGCCATGCAATTTTGAACCAATTTTTTAAAAAAACCATTTGATTCTGATTCTGATTTTATTGGCATTTCAAGCTGCTCTCTTCTAAGTCTGTGACTCTGATGTTTAGTGTCTTTTTAAACCACTCCCACAAATTGCTCTTTCTTTAAGTAAGTCATTAATTAAAAGAGCACAATTCAACGTTTCATTCCTTCTTTCTTCTTCCAATGATTTTCATTGGGAAGTGTTTATATGACCTCTTCCCTTCCTGACCATCAGGTGGCACTATTTCCTCACTTTCGCCGTTGCAGCTCCCGCTGAAGTTTTCTTAAAAATGCATTAATTCACGTCTTAATCACAGAGTGCAGAACAATGACATCGAAATAATTCATTAACCAAAGACACATTATTCACAAATATTCTTCCAGAGTATCTTCGGGGAAACTGGTTTTAATCAAGTGGTTACATCCAGATATACTATTAAAGTCCCACAGCCTGAAATTAAAACGCCTCTGCGGTCGTTAATAGACTGATTTTCACATGATTAATTACCCACAGACAGGATTGTGATCATCTTACTCAAATTCCCCATCATAAATGCTCGGTTTACATTTTTTTTTTCTTCTTAAATATGGCTAAACTTAATGTGAGAAATTGAGGGAATATAGGACTTTTCAGTTGTTTGGCTCTGCTATCTCATTTCATTTTAGCATTATTCGAAATGAAGACTGATTTAAAGTGGTTTTTATCAATGAGAATTTAGTGTATCTACAATCAAATGCCATAAATATGACTCTTAAAGTCGTGTAAGTAGGGTTGTGACACTATCCAGATGAAGGCAAACAAATTGACATTGTTTTGTAGAGTGGAGAGGCCTGCAATTTTCACTCAAATTAACAGTCAGGGGAATGGGAAAACAAAGACGGCAGGAGCTGCATTTCACACATTTGATCCCTCAGACAAATAGTGTGTCATCGGCAGGCTTAACTTGCATTTACGGTCACTGGTAAGCAGCGTGTAAAAACAATTGCTTGGATCTCCACAGTAATCGGTTCAGAAATAGCTGATCTTCCACTGGATTGTCACGTTAAAGAAAAAAAACAAAACGTTTTCAAACCTATAAAACATGGGTTGGTGAGGTTGAATCAGTTAAATGTAAATGTCAGTCTGGGGCTCAATTGTCCTTGCAGTTTCATCATAACAGAACTTCAGAGGGAGAGGGACACAATAGCAGGGTGGCGGCGCCTCAACCCTCTTATTACACCTAAAAATGCTCCTTTTGACAGCAAAGCGGCACAAAGAACACATGAACTGTGGTCGTGGAGTCTCGTGACTCATCGTTCACCCGCTCATTCGGCGCACGTGAGCAAGAATCTAAAAGGAGGATTTTGCTGAAGGTAACGGCCGGAGGAGCATTAAAGTCCTAGTGAAATGAAAATTCGACCTCCAAAACACTCTGGCTGTCGCTTCTAGGGACATTTTTTATGTCAACTGGTCCAAGGGTAAAATGTTAAAACACGGGAATCTGCGAGAAAATAGCCGATAAACAGCGCTATTAATAGAGTGACGTCACTGGTTGTGCACACGCCCAAGTTGTGTTTACATTATGGAGGATCAGAGTTTTGACGACGAAGAGGCTGAATTTAACGATACTTCATTATCATCATCATTTCAAATCCAGTGATTGATGAATCACGAGCTAGCGACTCCCGCTAGCCGCGCGAGCTAGCGACTCCCGCTAGCCGCGCGAGCTAGCGACTCCCGCTAGCCGCGCGAGCAAGCGGCTCCCGCCGCCCGTGCTCCTTTTCTCCTCCCTCTGGTCTCTTCCAGGCTCAATCTTTCGTCAAGGCTCATACAACTCCGACTATAACTTCAAAACACTGTAAAAACTTGGATATTTAAGAGGGAAACAAGCCGATATAAACACAACAGATCGAGATCTGCACAACTCTTGACGTCACGCCCACGAAGAAGGATTCCCCCGACTTCCTCGACTGGAGATTCAAAATTCAAATAACTTTGTTATGCGACAACAGTGGTGGGGCAGAGTCGGAGGAACCTTAGAAGTAGTACATCCAACTATCGTGTTTTGCAAAGTAGTGTTTTACATTTCACTTGGCCTTTAAGAGGCAAACGTGTCCGCAACGCTGACGTTTTCACTAAATGAATGACTTTTGCGGTTCAAATCTTTCAGTACTGAAGAGTTGAATGAATCTATATCTGTGATAAGAGTATAACGGATAACTTGCAGCCTCATCGTATAGTACCACCAATTAACACTAGATTTGGAGTTTTTTTTACTGAGACAATGACATCCAGGTACAGTGTTTATTCACTGAACACAAAGGTTAAGGTTTATTAGTTTATTTTGTGGCAAACTAAATCCAACATTCCCCAAGGCAAAGTTTCTGTTGATTTCATTTGTGTATCTACTGTACGTTCTCCGTTTTAAATGTTAAAAAATCACCTTGTGACATGGTGAGGAAGTGTCTTTGTCCCTCCAGGTGTGCAGCTCTATTTGGACTTTGGGAGCCGTGGGACACCGACACAGAACGGAATTGCATTATTTCATAGCTCAGTTGGTTACGCTGAAATCAAACGAAAATTCCGGCTTCAGTAATGTTACCTGAAAAAACTATACGATTATTATATTTAGAATCTTTGGAACTGATTTCATGCAACGATTGATGGTTGCCGATTTCGAGGCTCCTCCCCCTTTGTTTGTTGTTTTTCACCCAGCTCAAGTCCAAATTTTAGATCCACAGGGGATAAAGTTCTTAGAGTTTGGCAATCATGAGCTGAGGCTTCAGATTTTATTCCTGGAATCTGCTGCAGACACTCCTCGTCTGGGATGTCACTGTCCCGAGTGGCAGCTTGACACTTTTGTTCTTTGTGATATTGCCGTCAGCTGATGCTGCCACATTTATCATTTGTCCGCCACCACGGTGTTCGGTTGATTAGCCCAGTGTTTTTCAACCTTTTTTGAGCCAAGGCACACTTTTTTCTTTGGAAAAATCTGGAGGCACACCACCACTCGAAAATGTTAAAATGTTAAACTCTGTAGCCTCTATTAACAATATAAAGTCATTCTCATCAAATTTCTATCAACAGGAATCAAATAAATACAGAAAAAAAGTATTTCCCAATTTCTTTTTTGAAACCTGGACCTGATGGATGAACGCAGAACTGAGATCCTGGCAGGAATAGAAGACAGACAAACACCAGCATGTCGAGTTCGAATGTTCAAATTCTCCCTTTTCAGAAACTTCTCCATCACTGTCCATTACTCCAGTACTTTGGTACAAGATGGTAGCAGCCGCAGGTGGTGGAGATTAACCAGACTGACGTCTGTCAGTTTCGATTTCACCGGCAAAGTTCTGTGCTGCCCTCTATTGGCAACTAGATCTCGTGGAAACACCAGTGTGCCGTGGCACAGTGGTTGAAAAACACTGGATTAGCCAACAGCTGTTTGTCAGTCTGGAAGCTGAGGTCTCACGGGATCTCCGCCACCTTCACCTTCAATTTCAACTGCTGGGTGCAGATGCTTCTCCGCACCATCCCAGCCACTTGGTTGCGTCATTCCATGCACACTGATCCTACGGGAGCGTCTCATTGCACAGCCTGCACCTTGGCTCTGTTGTGCTGCTGGCTTCATTAGAGCATACGTGCATGCACACGCCTGCTAAATGTACAACCACCTTAAAGGTATTTTGAAACGGACCTGCATGAGTGCAAAGAAAGACCTTCTGTCCTCCTGTGGCTCCTTTTAACTTGTGGCCTATGGGGCACTTTAATTGTTAAGTGAAACCTCATACACGCTCGTCTTGATGCAGCAGGGAGGGCCGATCGTATCAGACAGGCAGTAGATTGTGCTCGTGTGCAACTGATACACTGACACACACAATGTGTGTGTGTGTGTGTGTTTTGAAGGTTTTCTCCACTTCTTGAGTCATTTAATATTTCCTCGGATGTCAATCATTAAGCTTCTTGCTTACTCTGCAACCAAACCCCCCACCCCCGGGTTGATAAGGAGAGGTGTGTTTCGTCGGAGGTTGTGTTTTGTGCCGTGAGTCTGCAGAATTCCCAGCGGCCACGCAGCTTCACTTTCCATCCGAACATGTAAATATAGCCAATCGGGAGCAGGGAGGGCCGACTGCGATACGCGAGGATGTGTTTCAATTGGATAATGAGTGGGTGGCTCAGATGCAGCCGAGTGAGAGAAAGGCACTGTAATTACATAATCCTTCTTTCCCCAGTTGGACCCGCAATCATAGTTATTTGAGCTGCTCCACACACCCAACCGCTTGTTAACCAACCAGCCATCTGACATTTTAATTGTCCGACAGAAGTGAGGTCAGATCCTTGATCCTTTCATCCGTGTGTCTCCCTCCACCTCCCCCGGCGTGTCTTCCTCTGTCACACCATGCCACCGTCGTGGTCTGCCGTTGTTTACTGCCATGCATGTAAAGGTCTTTGCTGCTGACGATGATCTTTTGTCAAACCCGTAAAACATTACGGGGGGGGGGGGTCTTTGAACGGAGACGTGCGGAGTGTCTCCACTGAGCTCATAATGTTTATGACGCAGGGTTCGACGCTCGACGATATTACTGCCTTGACCCTTGGCTCACGCAATGTCTCACACCAGGACAATGACGCCGGGCTTCTCCCTGCGTCTGTTAGGCGTGGCCATTCAGGCCTGGATCACTGCGGCTTTCCGCACCGTGTTTACGGGCTTGTGTCGGCTTTACGCCCGAGACAAGGAGGTCAATAAGCGGGAGTGAAACACGTCGAAGCGGCACGTCGTCATTGGGAGTTGAGAAGGAGGCGACCGGTGAGGAAAGTGAGGTAATTTTGTTTTGGTCGTCACTTGATGTGATGATGATGATGATGATGATGATGACGCTGTTTTTACAGCCGAATCTGACTCCTTTCAACATGTGTGTTGAAATAAAACATTCTGAAGTATAACTCCACGGATAATTCTCGCCCATGACTCAAAAAGTCAGAAGCTTAAATGATGAATGTTGCGTGTTGAAGATGAGAAAGACAATCTGTTGTTTTCAGGGTTATTGAAACACTTTGTGTGAAAAAAGGTTTAAAGAGAAGCACAAGAAATGTGAGTTAATGTTATTTATTTATTTTTTATCATTCCACATGTACAAACCGTTCAAAACTCAAAGAAACTCAAAGTTACATATATAAAGCATTTATTAAATAGCCTTTTATTTCAGACAATGCAGACGTTCAAATTCAGAGAGACTTTTATATCATAAACTTGAATATATGTATAAGGCACATTCAGGGATTTTTTTTTTTTTAATGCATCACACCTCAGATGTGATTGTGTGGTCAAAAAAATAAACGTTTACCTGGAGTCATATGCTGAACATAAATCACTTCTGCAATGTGTGCTTGAAAAACACTCAAGTCTTGACAGCAGAGGTTTGATTGAAATCCAAAAGACCATAACATAGCAGTCATTTTCCCCCCCCAACGTATTAACTATTTGTTTATATGACTCTTAAATCAGGAAAAAAATAAAGTCTCGACACAAATTGTATCACTAATAAATGTCCTAAAAATACTCAGAAGGTTGCTGATTTGCTCAGGTCATCATTGAATTCTTTGTAGTTTTATTATCTTGTTATTGTTGTAGACAAGTTATTATCTAAGTGGTACTTTACAGTTGCATACTTGGCAAAGTCAGTGCTTATATTAACAACTATATAATAACAATAATATATTGATACTGTACAAATGAATCACGTTTTACAAAAGTGGGATATTCTTTCAGGGAGAAATTGTACGCCAGTGTGACGAGAAGGAAAGAGCTTCATGGAGCAACGAAAGCAAACAATCTAAAACTTTGCATAAAGGGACCGCAACATCTTTGTTTGTTTACCCTCAAGCCACAAAGTATAGCTTTTTGCAAAGTCACGTATCCATGCAAGATGCTTCCAGTAATGTTTCGCCGCTTTAATAAAACCTTTGATTCGATATAAAAATAGAAAGAGTTTCCTAAAACTGGCTGCGTAAAAAGGTCTGACCCAACCACAACGTATTTAGGATTATAAATAGTAGTACAATATTTCAATCACATCGTTTTTACACCGTTCTTGACTCATTTCATCTCGACTTCCTTGCGCACCCTACATATGGCCCGACGCACAATTTTCATGAACCCGTTCCTTCTTACGCAAATTCATCACTGCTTTCTTTCCAAAGTGAGACTGGAGTGTGAGAGAAAACCATCCGGGCGAAGCTTGAGTCTCCCCAGCAGTCAGACGCACGCCGGTCAGTGTCTCCGCCTGTGTGTGTGTGTGTGTGTGTGTGTGCGTGTGTGTGGATCTCCTCCGGTGGCGGAACAAGGCTCACAGCCCGGTGGCGTTGGCCCACGCTGGGAAGGAATCCAGCTGGAACATGGCCCGGCCCCAGCTGTTGATTGCCAGTGTAATGCAGAGGATGCCGATGACGTTCATAACGATTCCGGTTCGGGCCTGGTATCGAGGAAAACAATGCACTCACGTTAAAGCAGCAGGAGCAAATGGTTTATTAGTTTCGTCAATGTTTGAAACCTGTAAAGTAAGAACAAATGTTAAATATAGACGCGTGTCAGTTTTGGGAAGATGTAGAATAATTTAAGGTTATGCTGTGAATTGTTAATTAGATATTTACTTATAACCCGAAAAGTGATTTCTAATTTAAACTGTCATTTAGTTTGGTATTTGATTACTGCTCTTTGTTTGCAGTAATCCTTTGGTGCTACAGGATCGGTAAACTAAGCCACAGGCTGCAGTCGATTTCTCTTTCGGTTGCTGGCCGGTTAATTTTCTTGTTTGCTGCTTTGTATGAATGCCACAGACATAAAACTAACCAAAACCAAAAACTAACTAAATTAAAAGATATCATTGTCAGCTCTGTGAATGTTGTGATGAAGCCAATTTAGAATCCTTGGAAAAATCCTTCAAACGTTCAGACAACATGAGTGTAGAAGCGTTGAAATGGAAGCTCTTGACCTCGGAAAGGATTTGCACATCCTTGATTTAGAAATTGTTTGCTTCAAGTGTGACGGAAACACACAAACCGTAGATATGATAAAGTACATCTAAAACGTGAATACAATTACAAGAACAGTCCTGGACACACTGCTGCTGTGTGTGTGTGTGTGTTTTTTTAAATGATTGAGATTTAGAGATTCACACAGTTGACACTGGTTGCTTACTCATCATAAAATGCACGAGTCAATCAGTGGAACTTGTCACAGGGAGGGAGAAGAAATCCTTTCCTTTCTGAACAGAATTAAAGAATGCCCTCTGTGTTCTCAATTATTCAGCAGCGAGAATCACTTTGATAGTTTCGGGTCACAGCTGCAGGTGATAATGAATTCACATTCTGCGACAAGACAAACGGTTCAGTCCGTGGCACTGAGGTCTCAACATGTAATTACCACAAAAAAAAAAAAGTGAACAAACCACCGACACACTCACCATGTCAGCGACTTTGAGGTATCCGTAAGAGAAGACGATGGCGTTCGGAGGGGTTGCGACAGGCAGCATGAACGCGAAGGAGGCGCTCAGAGTGCAAGGCACCATGACGTACAGCGGGTTGATTTGGATGGACTGAGACTGCAATAATGACACAGACACTTTCAGCAGTCTGAAGCAAGGGGCGACGGCAGCCTCCATCAGAAAAAAAAAAAAAAATCCTTCACCCGTCCGTCCGGCTATTTCCCTGCAGCTATAATCACTGACTCATGGCTCAGAGTGAAATCAGTGCAATTGTGCGCGAAGGGAAAACTCTCATTAGGTGGGTGTAATTAAGACGAACTTCCTGCAAGCATGGCGCTGAGTCATGGTTTTGAAAATAGAAAAAGGAGTACACGTGTAGCGATAATGGCAGAGGACCGAGACACGGACAACATTACTCTGTGGAGTTTGCTTCTGAATTACATATCCTGCAGCGCAGCAGCTTACAGAAGCACGGTAATTTGTGTTGTGCCAAAATAAACAATGAGTGGAAGGAACTAAACTTTAGAGAAGGTCTTCTTTAAACAGTTGGCTATAAATCATGTCATCATGACGACGGTGTTCCAAATCCAAATGAAAATTCAGTTGACAGGAGGACAACATGCCGCAGGCCGTGATTTCAAGTGTCTTATTCATACAACCCTGGTCGTGCTACTTCATTTCGTCGTCTTCTGTTGCCTTTATAGATAAACCAGGCTTGGGCAACCTCGGTGCGTTTGCTTGGCTCTGCTCTCAATAAATGTCAGTCTGAATGCCGTCTACTTGGCAGCGTCTTTCACCACCCATCTCCAGCTCTCTCCTGGTAAAACAGTGGGCACAGTACAGCTATTCTTCAGCGGCAATGGGGAAGGCAGTGTTACATGCACTGGGCTGAACTGGTCTGTTTGGCTCCTTATTAATGGGAGGAGGGGCCCATAGTAAGGGGGGCCCGACATATTCAGCCTGAATGACCAACGAGATGGGCAACCAAACATGGGAAAATAGGCCGTCTCTCGCTGGGAGTAGTTTCAACGCTGCATTCCAATTGGGGGAATCCGGCTCAAAAGAAAAGTACACGAGGAAGCCCTTCACCTCAATGAGTCACTCCTGCCAAACTGTGTGCTGGCAGCCTGACATTCTGCTTTTGTGCATCGAACTCATTTAGCTTTCCCCTCCTGACAATTCTTACCATTGACGCTAAGACAGGTAGGAAGAGTGTCGCTGTGGCCACATTGCTAGTGCACTCTGTGAAAGTGGCAATCAGCAGGCACAAGATGATAGCAATTGCCCAGGGAGGGATGTTTTGCAGCGGTGTCATCTGATCGCCCATCCACTTGGAGAGTCCCGATACCTGGCGAGACGAGATTAAACGCAATGCGGAGGTGAGCAAAGGCCGTGGAAAACCTTTGAGTTCATTTCAATTCAAGTCTGTGCATCGTGACGTCAATTATCCGAGAAGAGTGTAATCAGGACATCTTTAATAAAAATGCGAGGTTGACGTTATGAGATGGAATCAAAACCCTGAAAAATGCCCCCAATGACACCTTCAGACAGCTTTTTGCAAAAAAAAAAAGAAAAGAAAAGGAAAAAAAAGATTCTCCAGCATTACAACTGTCGTTGCTACTCACTTCACTGCCTTTGGCCAGAGCGAAGCCTCCACCAAGAAGAAGCACAATGCCCCATGGCAGCTTTTTCTGGACGATTTTCCAGGTAAGGAGAGGCGGCGTCGGACCAGTCTGACGAGCTGCTGCGGATCCAACGCATCAAACATCGGCGTGAAATCACTGCACGGAACTTACGCCTCTCCTCAGCTGCACATGTACGACGCCTGATTTCTCACCTGTGTCAAAACTGTGACTCCGCCTTGAGCAGAAACGTGGAGGCCTCGAGGGCAGAACGAAGAGAAGGACGGCAACAAAGATGGCCACCGTAGCGTCCGTCACATACCTGCAGAGTGGAGTTGAATGTGGAAGTTATATCTAGGCTGCAATAATTGAAGGATTTAGTGAAGAATTAAATACATTAAAAAAAAAGTAGATACACACTCTGCTTTGGAATTAAAGATATGCGTTGCCCAGCCGTGGACAAAGCCGGGATCTCTTGTGAACCACAGGACCACCAGCAAGACGAAGACCCCGAGGACGTTTATCTCTCCGAAGGACATGGGCCCCAGCAGGCGGTGCTGTTCACGGATCACATTATAGGCCGCAATGTCTTTCTCTGTCTTCACCGCCCCGCAGCCCCATGTCTTCTTAAAGCTTGAGTAATCACATGGGGGAAAATAATCTTTGTGTCACCTCTGCACTCAATCACGCTGCCGGAGCGGTAAAAGGTTTCTTGAAGTTGATTCAAGTCTGTGTCACTGTAATTAGGCTTTAACCATCATCAAACTCACTTGAATCCCATGAAGACAAACTGCAGCCAGAGCCAGGCCAACGTGAGCATGAGGATCATGTTGGGGAAGGCAAAGCCAAACCAGGAGGCGAAGTTAATTACGTCCCCGTTTTCTGGAAACAATCTGGTGGGAAGAACACAAAAGAGTGAAAAATATTGTTCAACACGGTTGGTAGAAATGAGGAGAAACGCACTCACTGGTTCATTTGACCCTTCAGCACCAGATTTGGACCCGTTCCAGTCAGTGTGGCTGTGCCCCCAATACTAGCAGCGTAACACACACACAGGGTCATCCCTTTACACAGCTTGCGTCTTTCCGCCGCCTCTGTCTGTTTGGCGATCTCCACCGTGGCATCCAAGAAGGTCACCACCACTGGGCCTTAGAACCAAGAACATAGGGTGAAAAGATCGTTCGGCAACCTTTGCGATCACGCCGATGCTGTTGGTTTTCGGTTCAGCCTCGATGAAAGTTCTACTCTGGGTCCACACCTTGTGCCTCGCTCTGCTTCTCGGACTGTAGAGGAGGCTTGCTGTCGGTGTCAGGTGGCAGGACCTGCTCGTCTGAGCTGAGGATCTGAGGAATCTCGGCGTCACTGTTGTTGAGCTGCTCCAGCACGGCCTGGACAATGGGCACCATCATGGCAGTGGTGGCCGTGTTACTGATCCACATGGAGAGGAAGGCTGTCACACCCATGAAACCCAACATCAAGCTATTGGGAGAGATTAAAAGAAAAAAAAAAGAAAACACCAGTGACTGATTGAGGCTTTTTCATTGCGAGGGACGTGATAGAATCAATCAATATCAAAAAAGAGACTAAGACAGTACTTTATGACAGCAATGAAGCCCTCGTACGTATCATCCTTATCTCTAGTCTCACACACAGCCGACGCTGTTTATGTCATTGATGATTAAATAAGATCAGGTGATGGTTAAGTGTCAGATGGTGTGTTGCTGTAGCACTCACAGCGCTGGACGCACACCCACAAAGAGCAGCACCCTCAAGGCGATGCGCTTGTGCAGGTTCCAGTGCTCCACGGCAACAGCGACCATCAGTCCCCCGACAAACAGCAGGTTCGTGTCCTTCAGGTACTGCATGCACACCTGAGACGGCAGGGCCACAATGAGACACACGGGTCCCGCGCAACGTGTCGATACGCACCGCGAGTGATGTGACGCACGTCTTTGGACTGCATGATGCCAAACAGGGGGAAGAGGAGAGCCGGGAGCAGGGCGGTCACGGCCAGCGGCAGCACCTCCGTGCACCAGTACACCGCCATCAGGATGATCACGTAGGCGCATTCTGCTTCCTGCGTGAAGAACAAAACACAGTGCACGGCATCAAGACAAGCACGCAGTATCTCGTTGGTACAGTACTCTCTGTGATGAACCCGCAACGTGAAGTTAAATAGCAGCCAAGATTATTTACTGTTGTGTAAGTTACTGTTAAGGGGGTGCAAAGGGGGTGCAAAGGGTACGTGTTAATGTTCTGTTAACCACTACCCACCCCCACTGTCACTATCACGGGGCAATTTTCAGGCTTTTATTGGTTTGTTCTGAAAACGTTTTCTCAGTGAAAACCTGGTCGGAGGGAGACGTCACTGTCCCTCCGCGAGATGCGCTCTTCTCCATGACTGCTCCCTGCATGTTGGAGAACTTATCACAACATGTGTGCTTGTGTCTCTGTGTCACACGTAGAGGTAACAATGTGGACCGGGGCCCTGTGACTCTGCGTTCCCACGCTGCATATGACCCTTCATGTTAACAACGACCAGTTAAAATAACAGGACCTCCAGCCCCGGGCCACACCGGTTTCTCATGCTTTTACGAACAAAAGGTGCGCCGCCGCGCGCTTCAGCCGCCGACAGGTTCAGGACAGAAACGTCACACACGTCCACGCGCGTTATTGTGAGAAAAGTCTCGTTCATCGCCATCATCCTAATTTTCATCAATTAAATTCCACCGTGCGCTCAAACTGCGCCCACTTGTACAATTGTATACAATTATTGTTCCAATTCGTGTTGTTAGATTATCACGGGGTTTTTTTTCTTCTTCTTCTTTAGCTTTAATGAGAGTGGAAACCTTTTAATCTGACATAATAATGAAGTTTAATTCAGATCACATTACATACCGACGTTCCGATCACCAAAGGCAGTGGGAGAAGAAGAAGTGGAGATAAGAAGAGAATAATCTCGTTCTTTACTGAGCGCAGATATGTGAAGAATCCCATGGTGCAGGAAAGTGTAAAATTAAAAAAAAAAGAAAAAAAGCAAGCTCCGCACCATGGGACGCGCTTTTGAGGCGCACATGGGAGGAGGAGGGGGAGTCCTCCTGCAGATAAAGGAGGGAGGGAGGCGAATCACAATGAGGACAGAGAGAGAGAGAGAGAGAGAGAGAGAGAGAGAGAGAGAGAGAGAGAGAGAGAGAGAGAGAGAGGTGTCCCGGGTGCTGCGCGCACCAAAACAAAAGGGCTGCCGCCTGATTAACATATGATCAGCATATCCTTGTGTGTGATCATGTCTCCTGGCGTCGCCCCCGTCCTGAGCGCTTACAGACACTGACTGAGCTGCAGAACTCATAAAAAATGTCTGAAACGTCAACAACCTGATGCTCTCAGCCGCACTGCTGTCAAAAGTTCTATACATATCCTTCTTTTTTTCTTTTTTTCTTTTTTTAAGTTACAGGCGTTTCCCTTAAAGGACGAGTTTATTCCTGTCCTTATCCCCATCTCACTCATGTCAAGTTGAACATTTAGGACTGTTACATCATTAGATTGTTACAGATGGGATCGTGCTGTCACAAGCATGTCAGGATCTGTCTTTATTAAAAAAAAAAAAAAAAAAAGATTGCAAAGCCCTGGAAAGCGAACTTGTTTCGCCCCAGACAGCAGCAGCAGACACTATTCTGCACAAAGATCAGCGTGTGAGTGGCAGGAGGTGCATTTGCCCCATTGTGAGCGTCCCTCTTTTGTTTTGTGGAGGCCAAAAGACGAATTTGTTGAGCTGTCATTGATATGTATTTTTTTAAATAATTTACACCAATAAGTGGAAATAACGTTTGTATTTACAAAGTCTATATTATCTATAAGTCTATTATAATAGTCTCTCGGTTCCCTAGTACACCTTTATTACCTTGTATGTATGTATGTATGTTGTATGTTTGTATGTATGTAGGTTTGTATGTATGTATGTATGTATGTATGTATGTATGTATGTATGTATGTATGTATGTATGTATGCACGTTAAAAACAAAGAAAATGTCCCATACAGAGCGGATGGGAGAGGAACCTCATGGAGGAGATCAGCGCCCGTTGCCATGGAAACGCTCCAGAGCTAGCAGAAAACACGTATGTGAGCGCAGTGACTTGGGTCGTGGTTTATCTGTGTGTGACGTTGCTCCCTGACAGGCTTGTCAGTGCCAATGTGGCGTTTTTATTTTTGAAATAGTAAAAACAAATTTTTTTTTAATTATAATGGCAGGCAAAAATGTGTTTTGGATTTTCTACAGGCTAGGTACATGCTAGAGTTCAATAGTGAACTGAGAAGGAACCCCTGGCTTTAGTTTCACCTAAACAGTTGTTTTATGTTGTTTTTATTGTTGTTGTTTTGAGTCATATTTTGTTATTTGAAGTAAAACTGCTCCAGTTGTCGTCAAACCTCATTTCTGTTGTGTGGTGTTTTTGTACGTGAAACTATAATAATATATGTATACGGAGGGAAAATATTCAGAGGGATTAGAACATCTCCTTTTGTGCTTTTGGCACAGTTACTCATCAGATGTTACTTTATTAATTCGTGGTTGATTTGAGCTACCACCCAGTGATTCAGATGTAGATTTCATTCGAAATAATGTGTTGGTTTTTTTCTTTAGGCGGGAATAGAAATGTATTGTGTTCCAGATGAATTCACTCCCACACAGTAACTCATATCTTGAGTCTGACACATTTGTATTATTCTCACACGTGGGGCTTTTTTTTTTTTTTTTTTTTAGTGACCAGAATTATTCATGCGGTCCTTGTAATTGTGAAGATATAATGTTGGGTGCGTGTCATTTTGGACGGCAGGCTGCAAAATAGGCCTCGTGATGTCGAGTTTGAATCACAGACATTTTGTGCAAATTATCCATCTGGTGACTTTATTATTTCAAATCATATTGTTGTACTGACCACTACTGTTGGATCACGTCCTGACGACTCTCAAGGTCCCTGGATAACATCAGCACCTGCATCCGATTCTCCTGCCGACTGTGAGCCAAGACTCTGTAAAATAAGCTGTAAGTGAATTGTGATGGATTTTCAAAATCTGAATCTGATCTTTCTTACCAAATGCCAGCCGGGAAAAGATGCATTTTAATAGACCAGATTTAGAGATTTTGTGCACAAATGATCACAGCAGTCAAGCGATCAGTCAAGTTCTGTGTCAAAGAAGAGAACTGTGAGCCGATGGGAGAGGAAGCTGGGTGTGAAGCTCTCTCTTCTGCTGACATACGACTATCCTATGGTTCAATAACGTTCATAATGAAGTACATGCATATCTTTAAAGTCACATTTCAATAAAACACTGAAGGACTATTTCCTGACTCGCACTCTGTAAGTAACTCAACCCTGCAACATCTGCTTGATTTGGTTTTATGGGGATCCATATATCCATATAATCTATATTTATTTATTTATTTATTTATTTTTTCCAATACTACTTTTCCTGATTAAACGTTTTAGCTCAGGGAAGATTTTTGCATTTTGCTCCCAGGTCCAGATCAACGCTCAGGGAAGATTTTTGCATTTTGCTCCCAGGTCCAGATCAACTGTTTGTGTGAAATCTTAAAACTCACAATTGCTGAGTAGTGCTGCTTCTTGGGCAAAGGAGGAATAAAACTTTATTTGAAGTTGAGTAAGGGCTTTCAAAATGCCTACATAACAGCTCTGTCTGATCCTCAGGGCCCATCGCGCTGACAGCCTGACTTCACATTATATTTAAAAACAGGGCAGACGGAAAATAAAACTGGTTCGCTAAAGAAATGACACTCAAAAACCATCTTATATCCCCGGATTTAAGTCATTTGGCAGTCAGTGAAAGGCCTCATTTGCTTATTTTCAACTTAAATAACTAAAGTTGAAATCCGCCGATAGATTTGGCGAGACAAGCGCACTTTACTGATGCTTTGCAGCATTTTTTTTTTCTTGCATTTAGTTGAATGCATCTCTTTAAGTTTAAGGGTCGCCAGGAATGCTATGAACTCAAGCCAACGTCGCGGTTATAAACCTGAAACACTTCATTTTTTGCTCGATCCCTTGAACAGCTATCGTCAGACGCAAGCCGGGAACGTGATATTGTCTGGAAGGTCCCGCTCCTGTTCGTATCTTTCCTGCATGAAAGCAAGTGCTCCACATTTCTGCTGTGCAAAGATCAGGAAGGCTTTCATCCGTGTGCTGGAAATTGTCTTCCCAACACCGTGCGGTCATGCATGTAGAACTCAGATTGTTTGATTGTTTGCTTCTTTGTTCACAAACTGCCGAGTCAGCGTCTTTAACTTTAACACTGGTCGTACAATATTTTTCCAGGTAATTGACACATCATTATAAACTTAGGATTCCCAGCTAAACCACGGTTTCAAAACAACCATACTTATACACTGAGTCTCTCAAGTGCCAAATCACATGCAATTTATGTGAAAAAGAGTTCACAAAAGTTGGAAAACTCGGTTCCTGACAACACCGGGACTCATGCAGCAACAAAACATGAAGCAAAGCGATGAAGCTATAGAGGCTGGAATAGATGAAGACGTTCAAAGTTTATATGTGAGAAACTTTATATGTGCTGAATCTGTGCAGACGACGCCTTTCAGGTCAGGAGGGAAGAAACAGACGCCTTTCTGGCAAAATCAAAATGACTTTGATGAATCAAGGATCTTTAAAAAAAACAACAACATCTGAATGGAGAAAAAAGTTCTAAATGGATAAATGCAATTTCATTAGAACAACCAGTCACAGATATCCATTATAATTTATTGACCACTACTCTTTGTTTAACAACTGAATTGAAGGTGGAATAAACCATGTGAGACTGGGGTAGGAGGAAAATTAAATCACAGCTCTTTGCACTAGAATACTGATGCCCCTCACATATTTTATTATTTTATTATTGTGACAGGCTGCAGAGTGAAACCAAGCATCACACCAAGATTTACGATTTTTTTTTAATGAGAGCGTAATTGCACAGTGCATGTTTAAAAAAAAAAAAAAAACTACAGAAAAAGAAAAACTGCTCATGATTTGTTGGTGAAATTGAAGAAGTTGTGCCACCTTGTGGAGGCGCCTCTAACTGCACCACCGGCAAGTTTGAACAACAATTTAATGAACTTCACATATGTAATGTTTTTGTGTCTCTTTATTTTAAACTCTTTGAACCCATGAGGAAATCAAAGGATTTAACTTAAAATATAAGCTCACGAGAACTCAGAGGCCATCAACTAAACATCAGAGCCCTCAAATTATTCCTCTGTAATTAATCTGCAATTAACTGAATCTGACTTGGGCTTGAGGGTCTGTCTGTGTGGAATTCGCCTGTATTTCTGTACGTATGTGGGCTTATCGGCTTCATTCCAGAGTTGAAGTGCATACGTTCATATGCCAATGTATTCTCTCAAAATTGTTAAAATTTCACAACATAGTCGAGCTTAACCACTTATTATCCAGAATTGATTCCTAAAAAGAGAAACTAGTCAGTATTACCAAAAAGAAACAGACATTTTCATAAAACCAAGATTTAGGACCAAAAATGCATGTATTTCAGTATAAGAAGTTAATCTATGTAGCAATCTAGACAAGGAATCAATAGAATCAAATTAACACACATAAACTTATTAGTTCAGATACAAAGAAACGTCTCAAAGTGCAATCATGATAGAAAAGTCCCTCCACTGGCTGAAATGTTGAAATCTACAGCGAACACGGAGCCCCGGAGTCGTCATAGAGAAAAATGACGGACACATGGGAATGATTTAATAAGCTGCTCCCTCAAGTTAATAATACAAGGAAACAGGATAATTTAATCTGTGATCGTGGAGCCGTGGGTCTTGACATGGAAGGAACCTATACGAGGATATATGCTCATATATGAAACCTATAAGCAGTTTATATGCTGCATATATGCGTATATATGCCACATATAGGCAAAATTGAGGTGCATATATGTGAATATGCAGGCCATATAGGTCTCCTGTACTGCTTCTTTATGTCTACATATATATATAGCCCATATCTCACTTTGGCAACTGTCATACATTATCAAGGCAATAACTAAGAACTAACTAAAAAGCAATGTAAGAATAATGCATTGGTTTTATACAGCGCTTTTCTAGGCACTCAAAAAAGCTTTGCATTGCATTATTCATTTATTCCATACTGGATGGTGGTAAACTACGTCTGTAGCCACAGCTGCCCTGGAGCAGACTGACGGGAGCAAGACTGCCATTTGGCGCCATTGGCCCCTCGACCACCACCAACCACTCACTCTCACACTGCATTCACACAGGGTTCAGTGTCTTGCCCAAGGACACTTCGGCATGTGGGCAGCCAGAGATGGGATTGAACCTGCACCCTTCCGATTGGGAGACGGCCGCTCTACCAACCGAGTCATACCGCCCCAAGAAGAGCATATAGGTGCATATATGCACACATATATACGTGTATATTGGTACCTGTATGCACGTATATGTGTACATATATGTGCATTTATGTACATATAATATAGGAAGGGGCCAATTTTATATGTCACATATATTGAAAACATATATCAAAACCTATATTAAAACATATATGTTTATATAGGTTCTTTCCATGTGGGTGTGCTGTCAGCTGCGCGAGATATATCATTTAGAAGCAGTTTTCTTCACGCTTTTCTTCGTAACATCAAACTAACGTCACGTCCGGGTCTTTATGGTGGGATGACCGCAGGCTGAGGCCTGCATGAAGCTGCATTGCTCCGCTACGAGACACTCCATTAATATTTTCTATCCCACGGAACTTCATAATGAAGCCAGACGTTTGGTTCATCAGCAACTAAAAAATAAATAAATAAATAACTACATGCTACTGTAAATGAAAGCTTTGATTTATTTTAAAAAAATTTTTGCCATAAAATGAGCCTTTTAATGGCTTCATGTGAAAGAGAGCTTTAGTCAGTGTGTGTTTACATAGGTTGCCATGGAAACGGCACAATGTTGACACGTCCAGAAATAAAGGAGCAGAAATTCACAAAGTAATGCACAAATATTGAAAAATAAGTCCCAAGCTCATTCATAAGTTGTTTTTTTTTTTTTTTTTTTTTTTTTGGGGGGGGGGGGGGGGGGTTCTCTCTGGCCACTCTGCTCTGAACTAAAACAAGATGGAGGTGAAAAAACAACAAAGGAGCAATGAGGAGACTCAGTGGTTTCTGGCTCTTTGGTCTGAATCCGAGGCTGATGAAGCGAAGCGGTCCAAAGCGATGATGAATACAGTCCGTCTTCCTTGTTCTTCTATGAGCACTGTCAGCGCCAAATTGGTGAAATCAGTGACGTATCACATTTTGGAGTGGTGCAATGATGTGGCTCTCACTTTGGCTCCGTTAACTGTGGAAAAAGAATCGGTTCATTAGCGGTGCTCATTTAAGAACTGGCCTTGTCATCAGGCCTGGCTCTTGGTTCTTACCGGTGAAAAAGCCCTGTGTGTCTCACCTGTGTTTCTCTCTCTCTCTGTGCATCCATCGTTGTGTTCCACCTGTGTCCCCCTCTTACTGTATTTATGCCCTCTCCCTGTGTTGTCTTTGTCGGATCATCATGTCAACACGTCGCTCCTCTTGTCTACATGTCGAGTTAGGGACACAGGAGCGTGTTCCCTCGTGTTCCCGGGACTTTTTCTGCAATAAACCTGATTTTATGGAACTCAATGAGTCTGCGAGTCTGCATTTGAGTCCACCTGCATTCCCTGCCAGAACAAATCAACCAATCATAGACCCTGCGGACTCACCCAGATCCACCACTGCTCCAAGGATCCCTATGACCTGCTCCTGTCCAGCCAGGTCTCCTGCGACCTGTTCCAGCCTGGCCTGTTTGCCTGGGGCCTGTTTGCCTAGGGCCTGTACCAGTCTGACCTGTTTTCCTGGGGCCTCCAGTCCAGCCTTTTTGCCTGGGGCCTGTTTGGCTGCAACTTGTTCCAGTCCAGCCTGTTTGCCTGCATCCTGTTCCAGTCCGGCCTGTTTGCCTGGGGCCTATTCCAGTCCAGCCTGTTTGCCTGGGGCCTATTCCAGTCCGGCCTGTTTGCCTGGGGCCTATTCCAGTCCGGCCTGTTTGCCTGGGGACTGTACCAATCCGGCCTGTTTGCCTGGGGCCTGTACCAGTCCGGATCTGTTTGCCGGGGGCCTATTCTAGTCCGGATCTGTTTGCCGGGGGCCTATTCTAGTCCAGCCTGTTTGCCTGGGGCCTGTTTGGCTGCGACCTGTTCCAGTCCGGCCTGTTTCCCTATGTGTTGTTCCAGTCTGGCCTGTTTGCCTGGGGCCTATTTGCCTGGGGCCTGTTTGCCTGGGGCCTGTTTGCCTGGGGCCTGTTTTCCTGGGGCCTGTTCGCCTGCGACCTGTTCCAGTCTGACCTGTTTGCCTGGTGCCTGCTGCCTGTGCACCTGCGACCTGTTCCAGTCCGGCCTGTTCACCAGTGACCTGTGCCACTGCGACCTGTTACAATCCAGCATTTGGGTCCATGAGTCGGCGTTTGGGTCCACCTGCATTTTATCACCACACCTGCTGGATAGACATTTTTTGTTTATTCCAACAGAAATAAACTGTGATCTGGACCACACTGTCTTCTTCTAATGACTCAGCGGTGAAGATTATTATCATGTACTTCAATGCGCGAGAACAATAATTGCTCATCATGTCCCACCATTGGGATCTGGATTCCATAGTTACCAAGGTTAGTCATATTGTATGCAAGTTAAGTCAATATTGTATCACAGTCTTTCACTTGATGATGCAATTGCCAAATTTTGCATAAATGTTGTTCAAGATATGACTATTTAAGAAACGTGTGTTCTGCAGCTGAAAATCCAAGATGGCCACCAGTTTTCATGATGGCCATCTCATTACCAAAAAAAAAAACGTTTTTTGGAGTAGAACTTGAATTGCCAGAAATGCATTAATGATCCACACATCAACATAAATGTATACTTATTGGAAGAACTCAATAGTGCAAATTGAACTCGATGATGACGGCTATTACGTGACTCAAAACATCTTAAAGTTCTCAAAGTTCTTCAACCTCTGGAACTTTCTGTCTCCTTTACTGTTTATTTCCTTTGTTCCTGAAGAACAGTCTCCAGAAGCCCCTTTTCTTGTTTTTCTTGGCCTGGATTGTCTCCTCTAAGACCTTGTTGGCCTCCTCAAGCCTCATCTTCTCAGAGAGGAGGGCTTCTTTCTCAGCCTGGATTGTCTCCTGAAAGACCTTGTTGGCCTCCTCAAGCCTCATCTTCTCAGAGAGGAGGGCTTCTTTCTCAGCCTGGATTGTCTCCTGAAAGACCTTGTTGGCCTCCTCAAGCCTCATCTTCTCAGAGAGGAGGGCTTCTTTCTCAGACTGGAGGGTCTCCATCTTAGCCAGAAGCTTCTTGTTTTGAGCCAGAAGGTTGGTCTTCTCAGTGAACCGGGTTACCAACTGAGTCTGGAGGTTTTTGCACTTAGCATTGAGGATCTCGTTGTCAAGCTGGAGGAGCTCCTTTTCTGACTGGAGGGCTCTCTTCTCACAATGGAGGACCTCCTTCTCAGACTGGAGGACCTCATTCTGAGACTGGAGGACCTCCTTCTCACACTGGATGATCTCCTTCGCAAACTGGAGGTTCTTGTTGTCATCCTGGAGGAACTTCTTCTCAAACTGGAGGGCCTCCTCCTCAGACTGGAGGGTCTCCTTCTCAGACTGGAGGGTCTCCTTCTCAGACTGGAGGGTCTCCTTCTCAGACTGGAGGGTCTCCTTCTCAGACTGGAGGGTCTCCTCCTCAGACTGGAGGGTCTCCTTCTCAGACTGGAGGGTCTCCTTCTCAGACTGGAGGGTCTCCTTCTCAGACTGGAGGATCTCCTTCTCAGACTGGAGGGTCTTGTTCTGAGCCAACAGGGTCTCCTTCTCAGCCTGCAGCCTCTTTCTCTCCTCCACTTCCTGCTGGAGCCTCTCCTCCAGATCTCTGAGTTTCGTCGTGCTGTCCTCTAGACTTTGGAGGTCCTGCTCTATATCACCTTTGTTTTCAGAGATGGGATGGAACCTTGAAAGAACACTCTCATTTGTCCTCTGGGGTGTAACACTGCCAATAGGCTGCGGCTTCAGCTTGGACACTTCTCGTTTGAAGTCTTTCTTCATTCTTAGAGGTACCTGGGTGACCGAGGAGGCCTCACTCTTCTTCTGTCTTTCAGCCTCCGGCCGTCCATAAATCGTATGGAGAGCCTCCTTACGTGATCTGCATCTGCTTTTTGACATCTTGTCCATCTTCTGGAAATCCTCGTTAAATGACCTGTCTTTGATTTTTGCTGTGAAATTTCTTATTCCTCTGGTTCTCACCAAATGTGACCAATGTGACTACGGCACGTTTTGAACTGGCAGAAATGCCTCACTCTGGCAGTACTTGGTTTCACATCAAAGGATGAAAGTTTGGTTATGACATCATATCACGTCTCCAAGCTTTCATCTCAGCATCAAAACCGTTAGATCAAAGCCACACCCTAATCAAGCCACGCCCCATGATGTCATATCAAGTTTAAGCCACGCCCCCATTCAGAATGGAGAAAAACACACTGTTGGCCTCCTTTTCAGTCTCCTTGCAGACATTTATACATAATTGTGTGAACTCTGGAAGAATTAGCACAATTACACTCCAAAAATAAATTGAGGCAGTTGTTTGATTTGCATAACAGAAATATGTTTGATAAATTTGATCATATTGTGTTTCTCTTTGCTAAATGATAGAGTGGTATAAGAGAGGCATCGTCCAACTATCAAGCTTGGGAGCACCACTTGTTTCACAGGAAATGATAGGCAATTCAGTTATATCAGTCTCATAAGATATACATGCAGATAAACAATTAATTTGGACTTTGAATTAATAGTTAAATTAATTACAATTACTAGAATTGACAGTAAAGCTTGAATGATTTTGGAGTTCTTGATGCAGAAGAGGTCGACATTTCATTCACCTTAATGCTCAATAATAAAAAGCAAGTATGATCCCAAAAATTATCAACCAGATCCAGCAGCACCAAGCAGGGACGAACCACAGGATAGATCATATTATTATATTCAATATAATGAAGAGTAGAATGGAGACCTGCTCCATATGAAAAATGCCCTGAGATGCTAGATGATTTCGCTCTTCATCAATGAAATTGACCTTAACTTATCATAAGGTTTTGTAAAAAGGGGAGATTTGTGCTGAGACTTTAGAGCATTTTTAAAAAGTGATTTGGTGTCAGAAGCAAAGCCAGTGGTGATGAGGGGATTGATCCCGTCAGTATGGAAGGAATGCATACTTCCAATATATGAGAAAATTCTCAACAGTACATTTGATTGATCAGAAACACTTTGACACAGAAGAAACTTGAGGCACTGATGAGCACTGAGCAAGGAATCCTCATGTCTGTAGACAAAGATATTGTCATAAACAAAGTGGCAGAGACCAGTGCAGTGCTCAGGGTTTATTAATATTTTAGGGTTGACAATGTTTTTTTTTGAAAAACAGATGATAGTGTGATAAGGAATTTCATTTTTTAATTCTATATTTTGAATCTAATGTTTTATGTTTTTGTTTTATTTTTAAGGTTTGGATATCTGTGAAGACTTATTTTAAATATAGACTGAATATGCTTTACAGAACAGCATTATAGACTTGTCACATGTCAGATTATAACTACATGACTTTAGTAGGTCGTGATCTAAAGTGGGCTGGTCTGAGACATGAAACTCCATTATAGTCATTTTGTTTTTTTGTTTTTATTGTTCTTAGAAACTGATTGTTTGGTGCAAATTGGGAGATTACGCAAGTTTATTCTTCCTTCTGCTCCCTTTTATTCACAACTTGGAACCTTTGGTTTTGTAGTGTATTGATTTTTTTTTTTTTTTTGTGTATTTTTTGTCATTGAATGAAATAAAAATAAACTAAACTAAAAGAACTGAAATAAATGACGTATGTTTTAGTGTGAGTATGTGTGAAGTGGGGTTGGTCAGTGGCCTGTGATTGAAGGAAGTGCTTCAGAATAATCTTGTCTCTGACAAGTCTGAACAAATCTGTGCGAGGCACAAAAACATAATCAAGCTTTATATTTAAAAAAAAAAATTAAAAACCAGAAAAGAACTTTGTCTTTGACAGAATAAAGACGTTTAAAGGTGAATAAACGCGAGGAAACCCTGCTGGTGGTGTCGTGACGCTGCGTGCACGCGGAGCGTCTTGTCAGGTCGCGCGCGAGCGCGAGTCACATGAGCGCTGTCTGCTGTTGTGTCACGTGAGGCTCTCTCGCTCTAAAAACATGGCTTCAGCGAGCTCCTACCAAAACACAACCGGCTGACTGACTGTCTGTCTGTCGCCCCTCCGCCGACACTCGCCCGCAAACGTCGCAGGATGGAAACGCACACGCGTGCGGCCTCGCGGCGCGAGCCAGTCTGGTGAGAGTTGACGCGGTTTATCATGCGAGAAGGCGGAGTGCACTGTTGGTTAGCTCCGCGCTAGCTAGCCGTCAGCTGCTACAAGTGGCGAGGTGAGCGACAGCTTCAAACTGCCCGCTGTTGTTATTCTGTCATCACGGCGAAGCTACACGAGGCGCACAGCTAACTGATCAGCTCGGTGTCACGATGTTTGTGAAACACTTGACCGCGTCGTGCGCGCGTGAGCCGCGTGCACGATGGGGGCTCGCCTCTCGCTAAGCTAACCGCTAGGCTAACGTCAAGCTTCCAAGTTACTTCCTTAAATGTTCTCCTCGACTCACTTTCGTTACTCCCGTTACCTAATCCCTCCAAGCTGCGGACTCTGTCGAAACACGTCTCTGTAAGTTCATGTATTTTGTACCATCTACTATTTACCGCTATTGTAGTTTAGTGGATGCTGCCTTGTTCAGTGTGCTTAAAAGCAGCGACTTGATATTAACTTGGAATAACGCACAGTTCAGATTAACTCACTGAATCTGAAGTTGGGTCTGGACATGTCTACTACTGTGTTGATGTAAGATCTATATGTCTGTGAGCAGATCTCAGATTTAATTTTTTTTTTTTTTTTAATCTGCATAAACATGCCCTCCAAAGAAAATCTATGGTTAGATATCCAATGAATGATGGTTTGAAATTTTACAACTTCACTGTTTTCGCTGGAGGGAAGAAGAGGTTATTTAGCAGCAGCAGTAGAAAAATGTAAGAAATGTAGGTGATCAAATGTAAATAAGTCCTTAATTTAAGTTCTTGTCCCAATAAAGCAATGTCCTGTATTTTATCTTTTGCTAACCCAGTATTCCAGTGGTTGTAATGTTTTGAATGAATGAATTGTTTATTTTGGTTAAAGTTTCAGTTCAAAAGTAGAATTATTTATTTATTTTTTTTGCATTCAGTTCATAGTGCTTTTAAATTCACACGCGCCTCTTTTTGTTGTTTTCATGATATCTGTAGCCGAAATGGGTGTAGGCAGAACCCAAGCCTTGTTTCTGCCTATCCCTTAACAACCCATAAAGTTACCTAGGACACCAGTGATGCAAGACAAAAAATGAAAAAAAAACTAAACATATGTATGCACTTCGTTTGAGAGCTTACTTTCTCTATATTATGTTTATTTTATGATAAAAGTACAATCCCTGAAGTTTCTTTAGGTCCAAAACAACTATAATATAGGGGTTCTTGTGCTCATTCCATTCATAATAATATGCTAATAAGACTTTCACAACATATTGTCCATCTCGTAATCTAGTTTTGGCATTTGAGTATGTGTAATCACAGAAAGTCAATGAGAATAGGTGGCCCTTTGGAGGTTAATGAAACCTTTTTGTTGAAACGTACAAAAAAGTCTTTATCAAAGAATGACACGAGGTCAAGATTTTATTTTATTTTTTTAATATACAGATCAGGTCTGCACTGCTTTCCTCCTGATGAACTGGCAGAGCTACCCCAAAAATGCAATTCATGAACATTAATTTGAGTTCAAATAGTATTGGAGACAACTTCTTGAACAGTTTCTCTCCAAAGTGTTGTTTTTCCTTAAGAGTGTTTATTACTCATTATTCACAGAGAAGGTTGCGCTGCTCTGTACTTTCTTTATGAGCCAAAAGTACCTTTTTAAAATTCTCATAGCAAGTGCATAGTTATTGCTTCAACAAAACATCTTTACTCCTTGTCTTGTACCAGACCCATGGTCTTCTTCGCTTAAAACACATTTTCAGTATTACTGCCGTCACCTTACATTTTATATTGTTGGATTCAACCATTTACAGACACGCTTGATGGCTGCCAGGCATGGTGCTTGACCTTTAGGTGAAAAAATACACTTTTCCACAGGTTCGCAGATTTAAGAAATATATATATGTGTGTGTGTATATATATATTAGGGCTCCATGGCATTGTCATCTACTATAATTGCGCAAATCCTCTGGGCTATACAGCTAAATTAACTATGGTAATTGCTTCAGGGGATTGAACTCCAGATCTTTTCTGAGTAAAGTGATTCCAACCCTAAGCATGGTCTTTCACAAAAATAGCAGTTCTATCTTGGATGGTAAAACTCATGTCCGTTTGTCGTTAAGGCATCTTTGTTTCTAAAATGGTAACGTGCTGTAATGTGACCTCGACTTACAGAAATGCCCAATGCTCACTCTTTTTCCAGGAAGCTATTATGGATGAGTAGAAGTAGCCACATTCATTCAACCAACATCACATTACTCACATGGCAGGGACTTAAATTTGTCTTTGTACTCATCTAATTTTTTTTTTTTCCTTTCATGTTTGTCATTCCTTTCCTTCCAGGTCCAGTCAGAAGAGGAGTCGAGCTCTGGCCTTGACGACCTTTATTTCCCCATCCATGGCTTTTTGAGAATCATTCCCAGTGCGAACCGGCGAGCTGATCGGGGCAGAAAAGTGTGCAACACTGAACAAGCATCTGGACGGTCGCCATGGATCGGTTGATGCGCGCAGTTGAGAAGGACTTGGGCGTTGACCAGCGACAGCAGGGCCTGGGACCCCGTCCTCAGGAACTGGTGGCCCTCGTCCCCGTGCGCTGGGTGACGGGCCTGAGGGAGAGGAGGTTAATGCGCTGTGCCCGCTTTGACAGCAGCAGCGAGGCAGAAATGAGCACATATCTTCAGTCCTCCCAAGCCAAGCTACCCCAAGGATGGACCCGAGTCTGCATCCAGGGTGTGAGGAAAAGCAAGCTGAGCTACAGACTGGGCAGGGATCCATGCCACCAACAGATGGAATGGCTGTCACAGGGTTCCTATGTGAAAACCATGCAGTGTGTGTCACAGCATAATGTCAGGTACATCGAATTCTTTATAGTTGACTGTGGAAAAATACCTTGAAAGTTTAAAATGTAGATTGAGTCATTTTGAACTTACTAGTTTAATGCATACTTATAAGTGATTGGTTGTACATTTTGCCGTTTTTATTCACCTATGTTAAGATTGAACACAAGACTTTATTTGCGTTTGTTTAGTTTTATGACTATTTTCCTATTTTTTGCATGATAATTTAATTTAAAAAAAATTATTATTCATGAATGCTTTCAATTATTAGGTTTAGAACTAACTTAAAGTGTAACTTCCACAAGGTTCAATTTGTTTGTGGATGTTATTTGATACCTAAGCTCACAAAGTTATCTTCTTATCTGCCAAGATTTCTTCTTATGAGTTACTGAAAGGCGTTCATTATCGCTTCATGCCCTTAACTGTAGAAAAGATTATAATTATTGCTGAGCCAGCTTTTTGTGTTTTTCACAACATATAAACTTTTAAAGACGAATTCCATTTAATAGTCGGAGAAACCTAACTTTCCACCACATTTGACTGGCAACACTCTGAATTTGTTGCCAAATATAAAAAGCTAAGCAGGAGGATTTAAGCTAAAACCTTAAGATATGTTCAAAAGAGAGCTGAGAGTTCCTGAGAAATGTGAGAAGGGCTTGAGAAAAGAAGCCAATACTGTTACTATGATGAAGAAATTATAGCCCAATATGACTTGTATATATGATTTTTGAATACAGGAAAGTGATACAGACCTCGATTGAGGTGTGTGAGCCATAGTAATTAATTGATGTTCTGTCTTTTTTTATCTTTATTTTTTTTTCCAGGAATCTGTGGCACGAAACCCATCACAAACTTGTGCAGACGTACGCAGGAGCCAGTGAGCAGATGCACGTTGCGGCTGTAGATGCAGTGCGCCACGCGCTACAGAAACTCTTTAATTCTACGTTCATCTCACCCGACAGTGTGTCACCATCTCTCTCTCCAGC
This sequence comes from Blennius ocellaris, assembly GCF_963422515.1. Taxonomy (NCBI): domain Eukaryota; kingdom Metazoa; phylum Chordata; class Actinopteri; order Blenniiformes; family Blenniidae; genus Blennius; species Blennius ocellaris. The sequence continues at coordinate 28,784,276 of NC_137651.1, read as the reverse complement.
CAGAGAGAAAGAGAAGGAAAGCTACTTGCCGTCGAGTTCGTCCTGCTTCTCAAAGTCACAGTCGGACCAGTTGTGTCCAAATGTGCTGCCCGCAGAGTGTCTGCTCGAGACGGCAGAAATGCTGTATGTGATTCTTCCTTACACTCAGTATTCCCTACACGATATTGTTTCTTTCAGCCCAGCCAAGCTCGCTAACAGCCATGCCAAAGTGTTGTTCATTCTTTACCAGCTCTTAACAGCTCTGCAGGCATGCCATGCGGCTGGTCTGTCGTGCGGAGAGCTGTCTCTTCAGGACGTAGCGGTCGACGAGCAACTCTGCAGCCGTCTTAAGATTAACCTTGCACAATACGAGGAACTCGGGATGGAGAGTAACGCAGACGGCGGCAGACGAGAGCCAAAAAGAATCCCGCTGAGTGAAAAGGCCTGCGTGAGCCACGAGAACAAGAGGCTTTGCAATGACTGCTTCGGCGAGCTGAAGACACTGGTTCTGGATTGGGTCCATGGACGTGTCAGCAACTTTCGCTACCTTATGGAACTGAACAGGTTGGCAGGACGGAGAGAAGGTGACCCCAACTATCACCCGGTGCTGCCGTGGGTGGTGGATTTTACTGTGCCATTTGGAAAATTCCGGGACCTGAGGAGGTCAAAGTTTCGGCTCAACAAGGGAGACAAGCAGCTGGACTTCACATATGAGATGACCAAAGAGGCGTTGGCGGCGGCTGTGGGGAACGGCGTTGGTGGGGGCGGTGTAGGTGGAGACCTTGGTGGCTGTGTGAGTGCTGGCAGTTCAGGACAGTCTGACCACCTTCATGTACCTCATCACATATCCGACGTGCTTTCAGACATCACCTACTATGTCTACAAAGCCAGACAGACGCCCAAATCTGTTTTGTGCAGCCACGTAAGATCCCAGTGGGAGCCCAACGAATACCCGGCCAGCATGGAGCGCATGCAGAGCTGGACGCCTGACGAGTGCATTCCAGAGTTCTACACCGATCCCTCTATCTTCCACTCCATCCACCCGGACATGCCCGACCTGGATGTGCCTTCTTGGTGCAAGTCGTGTGAAGAGTTCATTGAGGTGCATCGCCGCCTTCTGGAGAGCAGAGAGGTGTCCCAGTACTTGCATCACTGGATAGACCTCACGTTTGGCTTCAAGCTGTCTGGTAAAGAAGCTGTCAGGGCCAAGAATGTGTGCCTGCACCTCGTGGACAACCACACCAATCTCACAAGCTACGGTGTCGTTCAGCTGTTTGACCAGCCTCACCCACCCCGCCTGTCGCCAGCCCAGTACGCCCCAGCAGAACCTCCTTTCCTTGGTCTTGCTGCTCTTAATGTGCCTTCTCTCCAAATCCCTCCAGTTGATACCATGGCTGACACTGTGGACGGTATGGTGCCAGAATCCACGGGCTGCGAGTCCACTGGCTGGACCGTGGTGGACAGAGATGAGGAACTCGAACAAGGAACTGAAGCCCTGGACTCATTAGCGACCACTGGCTCGTCCACCTCTGCGTCGTGCTCTGTACCACTTCCTAGCATCGGCAACATGGGAGGAAAACCCGGAGGAGAGCACTCGGCACTCATTGTATCGCAGTCGCCTAGTTCTTTTCCTGGTGACTTCACAAGTGGCGTCGGACCTGGTTTACGAAGTGCCGTGTTACAAAGAAGTGGGCCAATGAACAAAAAGCATGTGGAAGGGAATGTGGCCGCCACCAACGCAGAGGAAATTAAGATCATTCTTCCTGAAAGTTTTAACCCGCTGCAGCCTTTGGAGGAGCTGGAGAAGCTCAACAACTTCTTGGTGAAATGTCTTCACGCTGAAGTTGGCCATTCTGCAGTTTCTACTGACAGGACGAGAGAGGGCCACATAAATGAATCTCTACCCTCTCTCACACAACTCTACCAGAGAGACATGCAGGCCTTCGGTGTTCTCATTGCTGAGATCTTTTACTCTGCTAAGCTGAGAGGACTGAAGCCAAGCGCCCCGCTCCGACAGCGTTTCCAAGCCGTCATGACGCTATGCTCTGCCAGTCTCCGCGATGTGCCACTGTCGTTGCACCATGCTCTCGAGACTCTTCTGCTCATAGAGAAGAACTCTGGAGTAGCACAAAGAGACGTGCCAAACTGCACCGGTCCTCTTCTATTTAAATACGATCCCATCTGTGATGGTCTCCCTCCTCCAAACCCCCACCTGCTGTTGAACTCCTACATCACCCCCTTTCCTTTCCCTCCTTTTTTTGCGGCTCTCCATCGTTTTATCTTTTCCTACCATACCAAGATGGATAAGATGGGTGGTCTTCAAGGGAGGGATGTTGTCTTTCACCTGTGGCAGCAGCTTGAAGCGCTGCTGCAGAGTAACATAACGCCAGAGGGTCTTGAAATTCTGTTGCCCTTCATTCTAGCACTCATGCTTGAGGAGTCAACAGCTGTTTATGCAGCTTGGTACTTCTTTGAGCCCATTTCTAAAGTACTCGGCCCCAGAAATGCCAACAAGTATTTACTGAAGCCATTAATCAGTGTGTATGAAAACCCTCACTGCCTCCGGGGACGCTTCTATCTTTACACCGACTGTTTCATTCTGCAGCTGATCGTGAGGCTGGGCCTGCAGGCTTTTCTCTCCAACCTCCTCCCCCATGTGCTGCAGGTCATCACTGGCTTTGAAAGCGGCATCACAGATTCTACCGGCGAACTTTTAAAAGGCATCAGGCCTGGCATGTGTAACCTCGGCGAGGAGGAGGAAGAGGAGTTCCAGTGTGGCGAGGTGCGGGCGTCATCCGGATCAGTTGGTGGGAGTAGTGGAGCCAGTGGGGGGGTGGGGGTGGTGGGAGACACTGGGCTGATTAACTACTCCTCTGGCATCAGTCTCAATGATCAAGTGTTCCTGTCAGAGACTGAGGACTTCCAGAATGGGTTCTATGTCAACAGTGGCGCAGGGGCGACTGCTGGGAAGCAGCCCAGCCAAAACTCTGCAGCCAAAGATCAAGACCAGGAGTCTTTAAGTGTCGGGAAACTAAGTGACAAAAGCAGCACAAGCGAACTCTCTCTGGGGGACGATTCAATGCGGGATCGAGCCAGTCTGAAATCGGCCGACAGCAGCCAGGACCTGAAACACGCCAGTGAGGGAGAGGAGGGAGCGGAGCTGGAGGAAGAGGAGGTGACGGAGACAAATGAGGACAAAGAGGCGACGGATGACCCGACTGCTCTCAACCTCGAGCTCACTCTTTCGGGTTGCACCGACACTTCAGTGGCCACAGTGGCAACGCTGGAGGGTGAGTTTGTGAACGGCATGGCACTGGAAGAGACAGAGAAAGGGATTGTTGGTGGACAGGAAGAGGAGGATGACCACGATCCATCAGAGTCTGAGGAGAAAGAGCAAAAGATTCTTTTAGGCGAGTAAAAATCTCTGCCCATAAAAATCATTTGTGTAACAACAGTGTCGACGTTTATTATTCCAGTTGTCTGTCCATACACAGATACGGTCTGCAAAACAGTTCGATGGCTTTCGGCAAAACTTGGCCCGACGGTGACGGCTCGATACGTAGCCAGAAACCTGCTCCGGCTGCTCACTAATTGTTACATTGGTGAGTTGGATTGTGTGAAAATTTGCCTGAATCATCTCTTTTATTGTCTTGCCGTTCAATGCAGTGTTTGTTTTCTTCATTTTTTTATCCTCTAGGACTCGAGAACCACCAGTTTGTGGCGCCCGTTACCGAGGAGAGCAGTCTGGAGAGTGTGGGAATGGGCAGTGTTTACGAGAAGAAACCTGTGGTCGGTGACCACACGGCAGGACCTGTGTTGGAATGCCTCATCTACGTCGCTCAGCTTTATGGAGAGCCCGTGCTCACCTACCAGTATCTGCCTTACATTGGATATCTGGTAAGCCGGGACAAATGCGCTCTGATCAATTCTTCTTCCTGCCGTCTCTCACAGCAGTTTGCAGCAAATGCCTTGGAACAATTTTGATTTTCCAGGTGTCTCCACCTTCATCGCAACGTCTTAACACGCGAAAAGAAGCGAGTCTGCTCGGGGCTGTTGCACTTACCCAGAAGATCGTTGTCTTTCTGTCGGATACCACTCTAATGGACATGCTCATGAAGATCAATCAGGATGTTCTTTTGCCTCTGCTGGACCTGCTTACCACTCCCTGTATGGGGTAAGTAACACACAAGACATTTTCTGCGTACATGTGCTGGCGGTATGCAAGCCTCTTCTCGAGTGGTAATTATTAAAGTATAACGTGAAACGATAAAATCAGGCCTTTTCCTTTTTGTGATGTTTTGATCTTATTGGTCTGGACTACTCCAGCATATTTTCTGACAAAGTATGCTCCGATAGCCGTGTCCTTCATCCGCCGCTTTGTTCCAATCAATCCCCGACGCCGCGCAGGTTCCCCAGTGGAGTACAGACGCGCACCGCCGTCTGTCTGAAGACGCTCAGCCTAATGGCTCTCATCTGTCTGCGCATCGGGAGGGAGATGGTGCAGCAACACATGGCTGACACGCTGCGGCGGTTCTTTGCTGTTTTTTCTCTGCTGCATTGTCTGCAGCCTCAGGTACACACGCTCACCAGAAAACAGATTTTGTTTGTGCTCATTGCTCAATGTCACCTAAAAAGACTTTTTTTTTTTTTTTTTTTTTTTAGATTTCTTTTTTTGTTGTTGTTGTTGCTGCTGATTGTTAACACTTAATTAAAAAACATTCAGACAGCGGTTTTAACGACTGCTCCCAAGTGTCCCAATAACTCAGTTTTGTCCTTGTAAAGATACACATAAATCATGCCTATAGGCTTTTACTCCCAACATGCAGATCTGCTATAACCATAGGAAAAAAAAACAGTTTGGAAATACTCATTGCAATCTGATCAGATGCATTGAATTCAGTGTGTTTGTGTGCACGAATTATTTATATAAAGGCCACTTGTTGAAATTCTATACCGAGATTGAAGTGAAGCACAACTGAGGTTGTTTGTGTTGCGCTGCAGCTGGACAGTGCTCCACGCAGAATTGTGGGGGAAGTCACAGTGGTGGACGTCTGTACACCTGAGAAGCCAAACGGGACATACGAGTTGGGAGTCTTGGAGGAGCTGCAGACTGTGTTCAACCCTGAGATGGCCCATGCCTCCTACATCCCCTTCTACTGCCTCATAGGTAGGAGACGCACATACTTTGTCCCACTGAGTGCAGCATCCATAGTGATCAAGCTTGTGACCCCTGTAGGTGACGCAGCAATTCGGAAGCTGGTTCCCAATCACGAGCTTGTGTGGCAGCTGGCCCAGTCGTATCATCAGAACGTGAGTCACAGGGGCGCGGAGACGAACCCCGCTTCGACGTCCAGACTGGAGGCCCATCCGTCCTCGAGGCGGATGGGCTACAGCCCGTTCCCCGCGCCCTCAACAAGCTCCACCCCTCTGGGAGACTCCCTTCCCGAATCGGGCACATTTGGGAGCCACCTTGTTGGAAATCGCATCCAAGTGTCACAAGACACCGACTACGGTGGGAGCGCCAGCGTGGGCCTGGCCGGCTCCTGGGGGCGCTCCGGCCACGCCGCCCCCGTCATCACCACTTCCTTCACCGCCCCGGCCGCTGGCACGGCGTCTTTTGCCTCCTCCTCCTCCTGGGTGACGGGCCCCACCCCCGAGGACAGCGCCCTGAAGCAGGAGCTCCCGCGGAGCAGCCGCTCGCTGCAGGGCAACTGGCTGGCCTACTGGCAGTACGAGATCGGGCTCAACCAGCAGGACCCTCATTTCCACTTCCATCAGATCAGACTGCAGAGTTTCCTGGGTCACTCCAGCACAACCAAGTGTCTGGCAGCGCTGGCGGGAGAGGACTACTTCCTGTCCGGCAGTAAAGACAAGACGGTGAAGCTGTGGCCTCTGTACAACCATGGTGACGGGACACAGGAGGTGGAGCCCAGGCTCACGTACAGCGAGCACCGGAAGTCGGTCTTCTATGTCGGACAGCTGGAGGCGTCTCAGGAGGTCGTCAGCTGTGATGGAACCGTGCACCTTTGGGACCAGTACACAGGTAGAAGAGATCAAATCCACTGCTATTTTGTATCCATGACTGCAGCTGAATAAAATGTGAAGTTGTGAGTTCATATTATTTTCTTAAGTAACAAAGTGTCAATTTTCCCACTTAGGCAAGCACATTCGCTCGTATGAAGCCGTCGATGGGAAGAATCCTATTACAGCTGTCACCACGATGCCAGCGCCGCACAGCTGTGTTGTTTTTGGCAGCGCAGATTCTGTTCTCCGCTTCATCGATCCCCGCAAACCTGGATTGCAGGTAGCAATGCCAGTCTGCAAACTCCTTCTGTCAGGACTGAGTGCAAGCAATAATTATTAATCAATGTGTTTCTGGAAAGATTTATTTATTTTTACACTTCTTCAGTTTAGACTTATTTCAGATCAGACTGATCCGTCTTGTTGTTCGTTCCCAGCATGAATTCCGTCTGGCGTACAACAACGTGAGCGCAGGGCTCATCCGTTATTTGGCCGTGAGCCCGTCGGGACGCACCGTGGCTGCAGGCTTCTCCTCTGGCTTCATCGTCCTGCTGGACGCCCGCACGGGGCTCATACTGAGGGGGTGGCCGGCACACGAGGGAGATATCCTCCAAATGAAGGTATACTTGTAGAGAGTCTTTATAGTTTATCTATAAATTGTATGTGAGCCTTGCTTAATTCACCTGCGCAGTTTAGAGTGTCTCCCTTCTGTCACACCCCCCCCCCGATTCTGAAATGAAGGTGGCTGCCATGACTGCATGTGGTGACCTCGAGCTAACCGTTTGCCGGTGGAATGGCGTAAACATGTAAACACATCAGCCGAGTTGAAGTGGATCAATATGAAGGAGAGGAAAAGAGAACTCAAACCTTTTAACGTCATCAAAACCTTTCACGATATTGTTCAACTCTAATTATTTCCAGAATTTTTGAACTAAAAATATAGTTAAATCAGTTCATCACCAACACAGTGACTATCGGGGACGAGGGGTTCACTTGATTATTAATTAAATAAAGTCACATTTTTTTTATTTTACATTTGTGTAAAGCACTTGACAAATTTTAGCTTTTTAAAGGAAACATTCATTTTTTTTATCAGCCCACAGTTATATTTAAAACAAACAAATGTAAAAAAAATATCAGAAAATATTTATTGGAATTTTCCTATGAGGGATTTTGGTGTTTTATTAGGAGGTGAATGGAGACGACAGTGATGCAGCTGCAGTTTAAGCCACACTGAGGGTGAACGGCCTGCATGACGGCTGCAGAACGCCACAAATAGAAGACGTGTCTTTGTGGAATTTCACTCTATTTTGCTCCAGGAGGCCTCGTTAAAAATGGCATAATGTTAACATTGCACCTGTTTTGTACACTTTTAATGTAAAGGTTTTTATAAAGATATTGCAATAAATATAGTTTTTTGAGGAAATCATTTTGAGGTTTTTTTTTGTTGTTTTTTTTTTACCAAAAATGAACAACCAATGGTTTTTGTGCTCCCCTGAAGACTGAAGGCGACTCTCTGTGGCCAAAGATGAGATTGACAGTCCTGATTTGTAGTCCCTCATAGGATTAACCAGACAAGTTAAGCATGGCCTCCTTTTCAATCCTTTTAGTTTGTTGGTCATGCTGGGCACACTGGGTGTAACTGAACAACAGTAAATGTGATTTGAACGTGGAGGTTTACTGTTTTTTTTGTGGTTTTTTTACATATATATTGATACTTAAGTGACTTGACTTTTACTTTCCGGTAGACCAGGCGTACTCTGGGTAAACGGGTGTTGATAATGATCAAGTTGTTTACAAAACGTGGGTTGAACTTACGTGGGTGTCGCTGTGAGTGACATAAAGTGGCTGTTGTACCCGAAGCTGTGGTCAGACTTTGTCATGTGTTATTTAACCTTCCTGGAGGCCACGGGGAGACTTTCTCCTCTCATTGTGTAATTCCTAAAATAACAAGCGCTTGCATGGGAGCCCTATGATTCGTGTATGCAAAAAGTGAGCGTGTATCGAATGAATCTTTTGTTAATGTAACCCAAATCGTGTTCTATTTGTTTTAAAAGGTTTAAAAGGTCTCAGGTTGAACATAAGTGAAACATTTTGTGTCCTTTACCACTTTAACTGGCATAAAACAACAAAATCTGTTGAGTACAATTTTATTGAGGGCGTCTAAATAGTGTAAACTGCCTGCCAGTTCAGCATTAACGTAACTCGTATTGAAGCTTTGCCTCAGATTGACCCACGTTTCATGCAGACGTCACATAATGTTCATCACGTCAGACTTGGAGCACTGCTGCATGGCCATACGTGACTTGCCGTTTTACTGCGATTGTGCTTTCCGGGGTTATTTGAGAGCTTGATGTTTAGAGGACACGGACCCGAGGTTTTTCCTGAAGTAAATGAAAACAAGCACGCCATTGCCAATTATTTGTGTTTCATTAAAATGATGAGCGGTGTTCTTCAAAATCCATTCAGCCACTTCAGTAGTTGTTGGCTGAACTACATCATAAATTATAACCATGGTGGAAAAACATGTTGATAATGAAATACCTTCTCAAAAATTCTATTAAATTGATAGTGTTTTTTTTTTTTTTTTTTTTTTTTTTCACATACTGAAGTCGCTGCTCTTCTTCTGCTTTTTATTTTGACATTCTTCAAATTTAGTGATGTCGAGATGGTGAAAGTTGTACCCGGCACATCTGCTGTCAACACTGCGCAAACTTTATTTAACCCCAAATTAGGTCAAGGATTGTATCTCCAGTTTTAAAAGCACAGGTTTAGGCAAATATGGACACGGGTTACTCATTAGAAAGACTCTCATTGGCACATTTGTATCACTGGGTCACCAATTGAATCCCGAGAAGCCGCTGTTGTTCCAAAAAAGCCAAAAAAATCCACTTCATCACAATTAAATATTAAAGTTTGTCGAAGCAACAATATTACTAGGCTCTAATTGATTCCTCAACTGCTGTAGCATATTATAAAAACGATCTGAATGAAGCTGGTCTTCCAAATGTCTCAGTAATCGATGTGATCTCCTTGTTTGTTGTTGTTTTTTGTTTTTTTAACTGGACCTGAAGATTAAGGCGTTGAACCCGAGCAGATAATGACTGTGCCTCTTGTCTAATTCCTCAGGCGGCAGAAGGAAACCTGGTGATCAGCTCCTCCACCGACTACTCTCTGACTGTGTGGAAAGACCTCGAAAGCAAGCCGCTTCGCCAGTACAAGTCCCAGTCTGACCCCGTCCACGCCTTCGACCTCTACGGCTCGCAGATCGTCACCGGAACGGTGGCCAACAAGATCGGGGTGTACTCCATGGCCGACATCTCCATGAGCCCCGTCAGCAGCACCAAGCTGAGCTCGGAGAACTTCCGCGGCACTCTGACCAGCCTGGCGGTCCTGCCGACCAAGAGGCTGCTGCTGCTGGGCTCCGAGAACGGCGCCATTAGGCTATTGGCCTAGATCAGTAGCCCCCCACCCCGCTGCGCGAAGCACCCCGTTCCGCCAACCGTTAAAGTGTCTTATTTGTGAAGTCTGCGGGAGTCTGAGCTCTGGCTGCCTCCTCTGCACTGGAGGTCAACTGTTACCGGCAGGGCAGGTCGTCCATTCCTTTAAACTGCTTTCTCAAGTTGTTGGAAGCTTCATGTCCATCCAGCCGTACCAGTCTGGTCCAATTGGCTTTTTAATCATGTATATACAAACTAAAGCCCTTGATCTTTTTTTTTTAAGAATATAGCTGTATAGTATATACTACAATGGGAAATTCTCATTTTGACAAGGTCACTTATTGTTTTGACAAGGTCACCCCGTCCTTTCAAACATATGAATTGGAAGACGTGCTCAGGAAGGTCTTACTGTATGTAGTGTTTACACTTTTTACAACTAGATGCATAACAAAAACCAAAAAATACATCGACCTCGCCTTCCCTCTTCCTCAATAGAAAACATGCTTATCCAAGTGCACTGATCCAACTATGCAGTATTTGTAGATCGACTTTTTCCTGTTCTGTGTTATTACGCGCGAGTCGTGTGCCAGTAGCTCGTTAAGTTTCTACACCATGAACAATAAATGTACACTGGCTGCTGTGGCGACGGTCTCGCTGTAGCTTCTCGGAGAGGAGACGCTTCACTTGTCGTCACGCCTAAAAGGTTAGTCGTTAACGCACAGCCTTCAACCTACCGCACAAGTACGGCCTGAATTGTAACCTTTCGATTTTGTCACTCGGATTTTAAAAAGACTGAATGTTTTTATCCACTAATAAATTACTTGAATTTGCTTCAGGACTTTCTAAACTGTGTTTAGGTACCTCTTGATTTCACACTCTGAACCTGTAGCAGCATTATCCTGGGAGTGGATGGAGAGACGGACGTGGACTGGGTGTGCCGTTGTCGCCCCGACTTTGGCCCAGAAAGCCAACAAACATGCGTAGAAACAGTTGACGCCAAGATGAACTTTCTTTCAACCTTATTTAACTACATACGAAAATGCAAACAGGAGTCCATGGATCGACAAACATGGTATAAATTGCTACCCGTGTATGTTAATGACTTTGTAGTAGACTAAAATTCCATTAAAACTTACTGAATCCTAAAGGTTGTGTTGAACTCGTATTTCCTCGTTTCTATTTATTTGTCTTAAGCCCCGGAACACGCCAGTGAGACGTGTTATGAAATGTCTTCATAGGAAATGTGCGATTACAGACTAATCGTATAAAGACCAGCTTGTTCTCAAAAAGAACATTTGTAGTTGCACGCCGATAACTGGTTGCACTTGATATTTAAATTTTTCAAGAGACCAGTGAAGAAAATCCTGTTTATTAACTGGATTAATAATTTAAAAAAAATAAATAAATCTCTGCAACACATTTTGTTTGTGTCTCAGTTCTCCTCGATTCGTCTTCTGCGACCGTCCAAGCTGGATCCGTGGAGCTCAGTTTGGACAAAGTCCTCTGGATGTTTGCAAAAGGCAGTCATGTGACCCGAAAGGGTTTAGTTTATGGTTCCATGGCAAAATGTGATCATATGAGCTTCATATTATTCACATTTTTCATTTAATTCACATCCGAAATGATATTTGTCTAAAGACTTGAGCCGCGATTTCTCTGCAGAGCGATCAAATGCTGCTCTTCTGGTAAGTTGTGGCTGAACACACATCCTGGGGGTTTCTGGGAAACCTGAGATTGTTCCCTGCAGAGATCAGGTCGTGTTTGTTTGCCCACAAATGGCAAAATGAATCACACCTTTGCAAATAAAACAGTCATGTTCCTTGGAGAAGATTTAGTTGTGTCACAATATTTATCACATTCCCATTGACATGCAAAGTAGTTGCGTATTTCAGGCTTCAATGTTTAACCCAGGAAGAGTCTCTGTCGTTGCATTTACAAACAAATAGTGGCTTAAATGAGGCCCCGGTCGATTGAAGTTAATATTCAACTGTTTGCTGAGCAAATGCCAATCTTTCACTCTCAGGAATACTGCCATCCACAGTACTTGGTCGCTCCTTTTTTTTGGGACAAGACAGCAAGTATTTTTGTAATTTCCATTAAAGGTAAGCGAATTCTTTCACTAAAACACTGCTGTGTATTCTGACCGTTTGAACTCTTAGTCCAATATTGTTTTTTTTTAATGATTCTGTCATTTGTGCATAGAGTAATTAAATTGTGCAATAGCAGATAAATCCACTTTTCATCTGTGTTTTGTTGATACTGTTTGAGATTGGATGTACAATCTGAATACACATCTGCAAATACCACGTTAGAGAGTTAAATGAATATCATTAAAAGAATTGCCTGCAGCATCATTTTATAGAATGAAAAATGCATAATATACTCCAATGTGCCTGAATGACTGCAGTTCAAGACAAAAACCCTCGAGTGTGATTTTTGTGGCTCATGTTTTATGCATATTTTCAGATGATTTAGGCTGTTTTAAAAGAGGTAGAGTCAAAGTGTTCGAGACCGTCAGACTATACGTCACATATAATCAAACAAGAGGTGAGAAATTCCTGTTATTTCATGTGTGACAGCAACTGGCTGGTTAAGAGTACTTGGACTTAAGAGAGATATTGATTTATTGCACAGTACACTCAAGTGCTTTGAACGTGTGGTATAAGCTTGTGTTTGTTTTTTCTTAAAAAAAAAAAAAAAAAAAAAAAAGTGAACAGAAAAGACCATTTCCAAGCGAATTTGCTCGATCTTTTGCAGTTACATTGTAAGGACATGGACCTCTGCTTGACACTCCTGTTGTTCTGTCTCTGCAGCCAAGGAGCCACCGTAAGCTACTAAAATCCCTCTGAAGTGTCTGCACGATCATCTCGGTCTGTCTTAATTGTGGATTACTGTGCTTTGACAGAATGCTGGGGTGGCAGAAAATCAGTCAATTCCTTTGGTCCCTCTCATTGACTTGATGCCCAGTCAGCCCATAGAGGTCAGAGCCGACGCAGAACCACTTGAAACTTTGCCGTGGGGGAAACCTTGCGCTCAACTTTCTCCACTGTTCCTGCCGACAGAGTGAAAAAAGCAACAGTACGCTGCAACCAGAAAATGCAGATGTTGCGGTGAGCGGCGGCGGCGGCGGCGTGCCCAACGGGACCTCGTCGGACGAGGAAGCGGCCGAGGGCTGCCTGTCCGTCAGTCGAGGCGCTCAGTCCCGGGAGGCCGTCGCCGCGGCCATTCAGAAGCTGGGCATACAGCTGCTGCAGAACCTGGAGACCACGCCGGAGCAGCCAAACGTCATTATATCTCCTTTAAGCATATCCCTCGCCCTCTCCCAGCTGGCTCTAGGTACGCATGCCCCCCCCCCCCCCACCCCCCGCGCAGTTTCGACGAGTCACATGGTACCCAAGCATGTATGTGATTAGCCCACATTTGATGAATGGCGTCAGCGCGTCGTCCTTGCTGATGGCTGCCTTGGGGACGATGCCCTGCGCCCGTCTGATTATTGCTCTGGTCTCCTTCTTCACAGGTGCAGTAAATGAGACCGAGGAGCTGCTGATGCATCATCTCCACGAAAACAGCCTCCCCTGCTACCACCAGTCTCTGCACAACATCTTGGTCCACCTCAGAAACAATGAAGTGCAGATTGCCACGCGGATCTTTTTGCGTCAAGGTTACTTTCTGCGTGAAACACACTCCTCCAAGTCGAGAAGGCCTGCACGCCTCCGACCTGCAGGCAAATCACGCCGAGTCATCCTCAAGGCCGCGTGTGTCTCTCGGTTTCAGGGTTCGTGCCAAAGCAAGCATTTCTCAACAAATCCCAGCGGCTGTACGACTCGGAGCCGGCCACCTTGGAGAGCCTGCAGCAGATCAACGACTGGGTGGAGAATGCAACCCGAGGCCTGATGACCGACTTCCTTCCCGCCCTCCCGCCCAATCTGCTGCTGATGCTCATCAACGCCGTCCACTTCAAAGGTGAAGGAGGACTGAGAGGCCACCGTGTGACACAGCGTCCAGCGCTTCAGTGCTTCAACGTGGTCTTTTCGGCTAATTTGTGTTCCTTATGCGCTCGCCTCTCTCGCAGGAGAGTGGAAAGCTCGGTTTGACCCGCGCTTCACTTCCAGAGGCGTGTTTTACCTCGATGAAAAGCACATGGTTGACGTTGAGGTGATGGAAGATGCCAAACATCCCCTGAGTTTATTTATTGATCAGGAGCTGGAGGCTCAGGTAAAATGCTCTTTGGAACCGTGGCACACAAACACTCTCTCTGGTCTCCTGTGTCCTACGCAATTCTTTGTTTACGGCCAAAAGGAATATTCTCTTTTAAAAAGGTTAATTTTGACCACAGGGGTCAATCCTTCACAGACATGACGTCTGCAAAGTTCCTCAAGTTTGAAAATTGGATTTTAATTACAGATGAAAGCAGTATTTTTTTTCCTAAACATTTAAAACATCTACTAAGAACAATAACTGCATGTATCAATTAAATAATTAGTTTGACAGGAATAAATTTACACTCCAACTCAACAAAAGTAAACTTCTGCAATTTGTGAATCGTCAAAGGAATATTAACATAACAACACAGACGGATGGGATTGTTAGAACTCATGAAACCAGGTTTCTCGGGGTAAAACTGGATGAAAAAACAAACTGGAAATCTCAAGTTAAACATCAACAAAACCGACTGTCATGAGGCATTTCAATACTCGGGAAGACAAAACCCTTTGTGAACCACAGCGCATTCCACATTGAATGTTACTGTTAAATCGTATTACTGTACTTTAATTACCGTTCAGAGATTTGAGGTAATACTTACAAATGTTCACTACGTTCACTTTGTGTTCAGAATAAAAGAAGGGAGGGCAAAAGGATCATTCATATTATCCACTGTTTATTTTCTTGCTGGTCGCTTTGCTTTGTTTTGTAGTTATTTGGGTTTGATGTTTATGAGTATGTGATTGGTTTATTCCAACACACACACACACACACGTGGCTTCAGTCACGTTTAAACGTCACATCTTCTCCTTGTGCAGGTTGCAAGCTTCCCGTTCCTCAACTCTATGAGTTTGCTGGTGGTCATGCCTGTGTCTGGTCAGGTGAACGTTTCCTCCCTCTCTGCAAATCTCAATATTTCTCACTTGTATAACCGTCTGCCTAAAGAGAGGGCCGTTCAAGTTAAAGTCCCCAAGTTCAAACTGGAGTATGCTCAAGAGTTACAGGAGGTTTTTACGAAATTGGGTAAGAAGCTAATTATGTCCTGTCATCCTTTTGGACGCTTCTGCTGTGCAGGGACACTAACCCTCTCTGCTCTGGATTAGGCCTGGGAGACATGTTTTCCAATCCCAACCTGGCTGACGTGGCAGACGGCCCCCTACTGGTCTCCAGCGTGATGCACAAATCCAGCATGGAGATAAATGAGGAGGGTGCAGAGGCTGCTGCAGCCACCACTGTGGTCATCTCCAGGGCGTCCAATCCCGTCTTCCACCTCAGCCAACCCTTTTTCTTTGCACTTATGGATGATAAGACACGGGTACCGATCTTCATGGGGGTCATCAACAACCCAAATCCTGGTGCACCTATTTTGCAGAAATCCGATTCTGGAAACATGGATAAAGTGGGATTCCCAGTCGAAAAGAATCACATGGGCTCATATGGAGGTCCGCCTAAGTAGGGATGAATATCTG
The DNA here is from genome assembly GCF_963422515.1 of Blennius ocellaris. NCBI lineage: Eukaryota > Metazoa > Chordata > Actinopteri > Blenniiformes > Blenniidae > Blennius > Blennius ocellaris. The sequence goes on along the minus strand of NC_137651.1, from coordinate 28,769,164 downwards.
ACAGAGTGTGCACGCTGGATAAATATGTTTGAAACAGATGTTTCTTTTTTCCTTTTTCTTTTTTTTTTTTTTTGGTTTGCTTCATTTAATACAACCCAGTAAATAAGCCTAATATCCCTGATAAACGATGCAGAATTAAGATTATTTTGCAGCATTAGACATTAACTCAAGGTCAAAGGAATCCATCAGTTGAAAAACACGACAGAAGTACGTATATTCACGGTAGATATTGTTTAATTTGACATTGCATGCATGTTCAAAGTTAGGCCAAACTAATCTGCGACAGTCAGAACGGTACGGTCTCTGTGCATATGCTGTCAGATGGTAAAATTGGTCATGTGATGGGTCAATAAATTCAACTGATCTAACTCCTATGTTTTGGTAAAGAGTTTTATTTGTGACACAATCTTGGCAAACTAAATGAAAAAATAAAAATGCTTGTAGATGAATGTGAGTTGACGCATTTCATAAAAAACAGAGAAAGTGGAAGACAGCTGTGGGGAACAGGTGGCAGTTTCATATTTCCACATTCAGATTGTGACCAATTAAGGGAGAAACCAGCAAAAAGTATCTCAGGAAAGTAAGAAGCATAGTGTGCTGTTGAATCTCAGATTGAGCAAAACCAGAGTTGTTTTGAGAGGACATTAGCTGTATCTAACGCTTTAAAAAAATGTTTTTTTTACCACAAATCTTCCACAATAATTGTTTGTTTGGTTCCAGTTGTGAAGAAAAGACCCAAATTTTCTCGATTTTATTTCGGCAACCTCTCATGTCCCTTCATGACCCCCACCTGCCACTGTGAATAATGGGCGGATATTAGGACATATTTCCAAATAATCTGGTGCTTTTGCTGCATATTTATAGAGATGATGTCAGACGAAAATGTTCTGAAGGAGAGGTTGTCATTTCCAGTATTAGGTATTACCATAATTAAATAAATGTGAGAAACCGATGTCTGAAACCTGTGTATAATGCTTGACTTAATTCAAGACATAATCTACATATTTTATATATTTTTTGGCAAATTAACTGACGTGTTAATACAAAATATTAACAGAGAACAAACGCTTATTTACTTTTTTGTCAAGAAAAAAAAATCAGTTTCATACTCATGATATAGAAAACAATTTGAGGCAGTCTTTCATTTATCGTTGTCAAAAATAAACTCTAACCTGAAACACAGTCGGGTCAACATATCGGATTTTCGCGCCTGTACCGTGAACGCACCACAATGAGCGCCTGACGTCACGCTGCCTCGCTGGTCTCACGTCAGTTCTGAACGAGCCTCCAGGCAGTTCATTCCTCTCTGCGATCAGACTAGGAACTGATCTCAGATCGGTGCACGGAACCGGAAACTGGAGGCTCTTTGGCGCGTTTCACGAAGCTGTTGGCGCCTTGAACACAATCTGCCAGACTTCTGTCAGTGAAACAGGCTCAGTTAGTCCAGCGAGTTTTTCCCTCTAAAGTCGCTTTTTTTTTGTCACGAAATCACTTCTTCGCAGCAATGACGAAACTCTCAGAAGGCGCGATAGAGGTAAGTTTGATCCTCAACGTGTGTCGGATGATTGAATCTATTTTTTTAAAGCATACATTGAAGCAGTAACGTGTCTTTGTCCAGGGAGATTAGCTGGTCACTCCTAATTTGCTTCAGCTTGGACGAAATAACATTTTACGTGTTAACGGCCTCCCATAACGTGCGCCAATCGTTAATATTTTGTTTATCGACTTGAATCTGCATGAGCTCACGTCAGCTTTCTTTTGTTCCAACGTTTGACCTGGTGCCGTGTGTTTGCAGGCTTTGTCAAATGGCATCACCTGCACCGACCCTGTGCTTCAGATGGTGGTAAGACACAAACAAACTCCTTAAACATCAGTGATCTGATGGTTCATTCAGGTTGTTGTTGTGCTTTATGTACAGTCACCACTTCTCAAACGCATCATGCACTAAAAATGAGCAACCAAAGCAGAATTCCATTCGCTTTTGAAGGGGATTAATATTCAAACTTGGAAGTGGTCTGTAAACAGTTTGTCTCTGGGTGGTACAATGGATTAAAGCGACAATAATTTCTAATCAAAGTAAATCGATTATGAAAGCAAACATATAAGCTGTATATTTTTTACCGCAGCTTTCCACGCCAACGTGGACAGGCTAAATCAAATCAAATTACAATATTTATATTTAGTCAGTTTTTCCACTCCCCACCGTATCTAAAAAATCTCAATAAGTTTAATACGTGTAAATATACGTACATTTGTGGTCACAAGAGAATTCCCAAGGTTTTAATGCAGCTGCATTCCGCTGGGATGAACATTTTAAGACGCCAAACGTTAAATCTCATCACATAATTGCTTTCAGTTGGCAGGAAACCTGACGACCCTGTTGGGATTAATATAAGCTGAGAATGTAGGATCACACATTCACTGGAAGATGATAACAAATTTTTTTCAGGAATCCGTTGAGCCGCTCTTCTTTTACTTTTCCAGAACATTCGTAAGATCGATGGCGGGAACGGTCCGGCTCGCTTTCGGGTGATGATGAGCGACGGAAAACACACCATGTCATGTAAGCTTTTCTCATCTTCATCAACATTCCTCACACAAACAGGAAGTGCAGGCAGTCGGGCCGGTGAGGCTGATAAAAATGCACTCAGGATAGTGTTCTGTTGTTTTACTTGACATTGAGTGAAGGATTTCAAGACTTTTCTAACTTTCTATGGGAGCCGCTGTTGCTCCTGAGTCGCTTTACCGAGCGGCCTTGAGCTGCCTGTGCCTGATTTGTTCCGTCGTCTCGTCGTCTCCGCAGCCTTCATGCTCGCCACTCAGCTGAACTGCATGGCGGAGGACAATCGGCTGGCGCCAAACTGCGTCTGCATGCTGAAGAGACACGTGACCAATATCCTGAAGGATGGACGGTACGTGGAGTCGTCCAGATTCAGCAGACATTTCGTGAAAAGGCGCGGACAAACGGGTGTTTCTCTGTTGTTCACTGACACGTGTTTTCCCCAGAGGAGTGGTGATCATTTTGGAAATGGAAATTTTGAAGCAGGCTGCGGAGGTTGGCGGCAAAATAGGCGAGCCCACGGCTTACTCTGAAGGTAAAACTCCAAAGTTCTTATGCTATGTTGCTGTAGAGCAGGGGAGTCAAACATGAGGCCCGTCGGCCAAAACTGGCCTGCAAGAGGCTGCAATCCAACCCAACAAACCACACAGACGATTGGAAAACATCTTAAAGAAAAGATTGATTGTTTTTTTTTTTTAAAACACATTTCTTAAGAGTTGTGCTGTTGAGGTGAGTTTGTTTAAAACGAACTATTGAAGGCGTTTTTATGACGTTTCACTGTATTTGGCTCCACAAAGTTCCAATTAAAGTGTATTTATGTTGAGATTGTAGCAATTTTCAGTAATTGTTAGTTTATTTTGTGGAATTACAGATTTTTCATCACGTATACTCACATACTCACAACAAAAAAAAAGTTTAAATTCAAAGGTTAATCTGGCTTAATATTACCAGTATGGCTCATTTAACATTAAAATAGTCTGCATGTGGCCCCTGGATTGTAACGCTTTTGGTCCCCCTGCTGCAGACAGGCTGTACTTTTGCCTAATGTGATTGTTGTTGTGCGATGTTCCTGATGTTCCCGAGGTTCCTGATGTTCCCGATGTGTCGTCCTCCTTGCAGGTCAGAGTAAAGGCCCACAGAATGCAGCTCCCGCCCCTGAAAACCGAGCTCCCCTGCAGCCTCAAAACAGAAACGAGAGTGAGTGTGAGCCCAACACAGAATTCACTTGGTCAACACGTGGACGACCACCAGGTGGCAGCATTTCTCTGTTGCCTCTCGTCCTCTGAGGGTCCAAGAGATTTACAAGACTCAGTAATCTTGACAGCCCCACTGAGAACCATTTTAATTTTAAGCTTACTCGGGAGTTGTTGTTTTTTCCGCAGTCTTATGGAAAAAAAAAAAAAAAAATCACCATTCTCCCGCAACGTATTGTTTCACGGTTAACGCGCCATACGATGATCTTAAACGGCCCTCGGCGATGGAGAACTGTCTCCGCTGATGTATGTCAGCAATTATAGTTTAGTTGGAGCGCTCTTCATAGACAAATATACGTGAACGCAGCAGCACAGACTTGCCAGGCGAGTGTGAACCAGCTCAACGATCGAACTGATTAATTTTTGAAGCGCTCAGTGGTCGGTGTCAGTGGATCGCGTCGCAGGAAATAAGTTTGAGCGGGAGACGTGCAGTCCAGCGGCGAGGAGGGCTTCTGCCGTCCTCCCGGTGTGGCGTGGCAGGTATCCCCCCCCCCCCACCCCCCACCTAATCTGCCGTGTGGGAATTGAGGTTGTGGCAAGCACCCCTCCTCATCGGCACGGTCATTGTTCATTTCTCTCTGTGTGCTTCTTGATCTGGGGGCTTAATTACCAGAAGTGCAGCGGTTGGCAAAGTGGGGAGGACTTAAGTGGACACTTTGAACTCTAATCCTCGGCGTGAGACGCACACAAATCAAATGTGCAGCGCCTGTTCAAACGGAAAATCTCAACAGTCGGGCGGCGCGGCGCGGCTCTCCGGGGGGGAAGAGCGGCTCCAGCTGGTTACGGCGTTTCACACTCTGCCCCGCGCCTGTGAAATGTGAATCATCCCTGGTGCCAAGATGCCGGATCACACTCCTCCAACTCGTCGGGCCGACGAGATTTTTTTTGTTTCCTCGTCTCCTCTCCTCGCGAGACCCCGGAGTGAACGGTGGCAAATTTACTTTTTAAGCCGTTCTTTGATGAAAACTTCTCCCGTGAAGAGGGAGATAATTACGGTGATCAAGCAAGTCGCAAACCAAAAGAAATTGGATTTTTGTAATTTGTCTCCGATGAATAATGTATGCTCCTCTTCCGTCACTGCTCTTCATGGATCGTCTATTTATTTATTTTGCCCTTCTCTTCCTCCGACAGAGAACAGAGGTTTCAGCAGAGACTTTGGGAAGAAGGCTCCGTCCGCCATGCCCAGCACTCCGGGGGGGAGCTCCAAGGTGGTGCCCATCGCCAGCCTCAACCCCTACCAGTCCAAGTGAGTGTTCCAATGAAACGCCAGAGGAATCCAATACTGTTTAAACTCGACACAGAGGCCGGGGGGGGGGGGGGGGGGGGGGATCTTCCTCTGTGATTTAGAAGAAGAAAAAAAAAATCACAGGCACCTTCAGAAGTTGCTCACATTTCATGAAATCTCCAGAGAAAATGAAGGTAATCTGGAATCGTCCGCACCACATTGTTTCTCACTCCAGTTGAAGTGCCAGTCTGACACGGCTGGAACGGTTTAAACGTTCGGGAAAAGCTTTAGTTGCTTCAAGAGATCCGACTTGTTCTCTTTAAAGTGCTGCGCCGGGTCAATTTGTCACCCGGGCGCCGGGGAAAACTTTACCGGCGGCGCGGCTCTGACTTAGCTTGTGAATGTTATTCGCCGCGCCGGCGACGTTTCCTGGAGTGACTGGAGAGCCTGATGCACAGGAGGGAAAGAGGCGACGCAAGCTTTTAGTGCGGCTTGAGGATGGAAACGACGCCGGTGAACGTCGGATCTGATTTCTCTTCACTTCCCCTCGGGTCAGTGTTCGTTTGAGGCGACAGCGCCCCCTAGCCAGCAGCTGGTGTCACTGCAGGATGCTTTCCAGCCGGTTTGGTCTCTATCGTGAAAGTGAACGCCTCCTGAACCAAATGAAGCGGCGGAAATTCTTGGCTCCGCCCCCCCCCCCCCCACACGTGAACCGAGTCCCAGACTCTCCGGATGTGAAAAGGCCCGCGAAACAGGAGACGTGAACGCGTGTGTGCGTCTGTTCCAGGTGGACCATCCGAGCCCGGGTCACCAACAAGAGCAGCATTCGCACGTGGAGCAACACCCGCGGCGATGGCAAGCTGTTCTCCATGGAGCTCGTCGACGAGAGCGTACGTTTTCCTCGTGTGTGTGTGTGTGCGTGTGTGTGTGTGTGTGCGCGTGCGCCGCAGCCGCGTTAACCCCCCTGCGTTTTCTAACACAGGGCGAGATCCGGGTGACTGGATTCAACCAAGAGGTGGACAAGTTCTACGGCCTGGTTGAGGTTGGCAAGGTGAGACGTTCCTCCAGATGATGAGTCGGCGCGTCCCGGGCGTCTGCCAGCGCCGCCTTCCAGCCGCCGTTAAACACAGATTTGGCCGCAGGCTCCTCTATCAAGCGCTGCCAGGACTTGGTTAACGCCACAGAGAGTATGAATGAGTCAATCTGGCTGCACTGTGTTTGAACAATAAGCCGCTTATAATCATCTGCCAGCCTTTGTTGACCCCCCCCCCCCCCCCCCCCCCCCCTTCCCCGTCGACAGTCCTATCTTATTTGCACCAGGTGAGTCTGTGGACTAACGCTGGGGGCCCGTCTGCACGCTCCAGGTCTACTACATCTCCAAAGGCTCCCTGAAGATCGCCAACAAGCAGTACACCTCTGTGAAGAACGACTACGAGATGACGCTCAACGGCGAGTCCACCATCGTCCCCTGCGACGACAGCGGCGACGTTCCCATGGTGCAGTGCGAGTTCATCACCATCGCTGACTTGGAGAACCGAGACAAAGACGCCATCGTCGGTAAGGGGAGATGAGCGTGACGACCTAATAACCCCCCCCCCCCCCCCCCCCCCCCCCCCCCCGCCTCTCCAGTTCACTTTATTTTGGGGCGGAAAAGTGGTAAACAGCCCGGAGCCTTAACTGCAGATACAACAATATGACACACTGTCAAGATAAAACCTGAATATCTTTGAAAAAGAGATTTAATCAGCAGGAAT